>NC_141021.1:45350000-45620000 GCF_052040795.2 Danio rerio | reverse complement strand
CATGTGCGTTTCAGATTTATTATTCGACAAATTCTGTCTCACAAATTGCCAATAAGTTGGCGGTTCATTTGTTGCTAATGTTGTTGATCACCGGCTGCAGCCATGGTCTTGTGTTGTCTTTGTGTCGTGTTCTCCTGTCTCATTGTCTAGTCCCAGCCTCCTTGTTAACCTATTATTAGTATATTATATTCAGCGGTTTGTTTGCTAATTATTTCTCCTTTATAGTCTCCTCATGTCAGATGCCCTGTGCCAGTTCGTTGTCATATATAATCTAGTCCAGTCTTGTCGATCCTTGTCCAGCCCTGCCAGCCCAGTCCAAGTTTGTTTTTGTCTTTTGTAAATGTTTTCCACCTCTGGGTTCTTTTTGTTGCTTTTTGTTGCTTTTTGTTTGATTTTTATAATTAACAAACCCATGTTTTTTGTCCCTGCATTGAAGTTCTCATTCCTCCAAAATCTCAATCTTGACAATTAGTTAATGCACTGTGTGTGTTGAGCTAACCATGAACAACGTTAACTATAGTCCATTAGTCCACTATAGTCCAATTCAACTTTGTCCATTAACTAATGTTAGCAAAGAATAATTAATACTGTAATCAACGTATTGTTTATGTTAATAAATACTTCAACATTAACTAATACAGCCATATTGTAAAGTATTACCCTTTGTTTTATGGCAAATGAAAAAACGGGACACGAACGTTATATTGCATCATGCCCTGCAGCTTGAAAATCTCCAGGCTTAAACTAAATCCTGAGTTTCACAGCGGTGCTTTGACATTCATGTGCATTCGGCTCATAAATACAGTCTTTGCGTCTTTCCGTCTTGAATTCCCCGTCAGTCGCCCTTGGAGGAATATGAATCCAAGGGTAAGTCTTGCTCAAGGGCGCAATGCTTGTACAATCCAGATCTTTAACCACAAACCCGCATCACCCTCATGGTCCCTTAAGCTTGACTACATTCCCATCAGCTTGAGGTTGAAGTCACTTTCCTGAAAGGTGCTTTGGTTCCAGGATTCAGAAGTTGAAAAGACCCACATGTGCTTCAGAAGTGAAATGAAGTGTTGTCAGTGCAGGATGTGTTTGCATGCCCTTTAAGACGTCCCCTTCAATTAATTTTCTGAGCCAACACCTTTCCAGTCCACTTAATGTAGAGCTAATTCCATGACCTTAACATCGATTTGTAGTTCTCCTCCTTATCAAGTTAATCAATTTGTACTGGAGGCTTCTGGAGATCAATATCGGCTTCAGATATAAAGTGGCATCTGCTAGTTATGGCGCCCGCTCTGCATTTTGATGCTAAGCGAATCTGACAGTTCGACCAACTTCAAAAAGATATTAAGCTGTCAAGAGAGAATCTGACACTCGCAGAGGAATGTGTGAGAAATTGCATGCAGGGTGAATATTTTAGAGAGTTTCTTTTTTTGCGGGAGATGGTTTTGTTGGGTTTTTAATGGAAATTATGATTAGCTTAATATAAAATAAGTTATTGCACATGAAAGGCAACACGTTTTTTTTGTGTTGGCTGGTAAGAAACACATTTTTTTACTCAAACTTAAGATGCACCATTATTAACATTTTGGACAATGTAAATAAGCCAATTGTAATTATTATTATCATTCTTTTTAGTAGTTGTATAGTATATTTGGTCATATATTTGGTCCAGATGTACCATATTCAGTAAATAATATATCTTGTAAAGAATAATGTTACATTTGCAGGGTTCAACAATAAGGACTGCCTGATGACCCAGTGCCAGCATGAGAGACGTTCGGGACAGTAGACAGGATAGTTACTGGCCCAATCGGTGCCTTGTCGCTAAAGTTTTGTTTTTCATTCATGCGACTATTTGTCGATTGCGTGCAAATACAGTCTTAGAATCGAGAAACAGTTTGTGCTTTTAAGCCTTTAAATGCTACCTTCTCTGTGATGTCATAAACAATGTATTGTATTGCTTTTTAGGTTATTTTTATCTGGTTGGACGTTGTGAGCATGTTATTTTTTTCCATAACCTGGTAACAACCAGTATAGCGAAGATATGGCAACATCAAATGAAGAGGCTAAAAGAAAATGTCTCTTTCGTCTTTACGTGGGTACAACACAACAAAACATGAAGTGGTGTTTGAAGTAAAGTGACCTTTTTTAAATAGTTTAGAGCTACAATAAAATACCTGCACATTTTCCATACTGCTATTTTTGTTTGCTAAAAACTTAGAATTTTGCTTATTATACATTTATGAACATTTTTAAATATTTAAGTTATAGATTCACAAACGTTATTTACATAACTTATTTTTGATTTTTTTATTCAAAATATGTGGCTAAGAAATAGCTATTAACTTTCTTTTTTTAATTTGGTGGGGCTAGGTGAAAATTTTGTCAAAAAATCCCTGGCATTGAACCCTAATTTTGCCAATTCAATGTCTAAACCTTGTTAATAATACGTCATTGTGGGCAATGTTTTGATGAATATATGCACATTATTACACATTTTTTCTAAGAACTCTTTGTACAACAAATCAAATCAATTTTGTTAATTAACTTAAATTGAAACAAATGCATTTCCAAAACATTGAACTGTAATTTGTAGGTGAAATTCATTAAATCATTTAAAAATATTTATTTTTTAAACTTTTTTTGTTGTATTTTTAGGCTAAACAATCCAGAATTTTAAGTTTTTTATCAGTGATACATTTTTTAAATTTTATTCTTCATAGTTTTGGCTAAGAGTAATACCATAATTAACAGTAAAATGTGATATTAAGTTTGAGATTTTCTATTCTTGTTTTGTAGATTTATTTCAAGCAGTTTTAATGATTGCAATATTTAATCATTGCCCTTAAAAGCAACATATTTATTATTGATTATTAATTAATTATTCATTCATGCATTCATTTTCTTTTCATCTTAGTCCCTTTATTAATCCGGGGTCGCCACAGTAGAATGAACCGCCAACTTATCCAGCCCGTTTTTATGTAGCGGATGCTCTTCCAGCTACAACGCATCTCTGGGGAAACATCCACACACACTCATTCACACACACGTGTACACTACGGACAATTTAGCCTACCCAATTCACCTGTACCTCATGTCTTTGGACTGTGGGGGGAAACCGGAGCATCTAGAGGAAATCCACGCGAATGCAGGTAGAACATGTAAACTCCACACAGCAACGCTAACTGACCCAGCCGAGGCTCGAACCAGCGACCTTCATGCTGTGAGGCGACAGCGCTATCTACTGCGCCACTGCGTCGTCCTAATAGTTATTCGATTTGAGTTAAATATTAATTACTGACCTAAAGTATATACATACAATATTGACTTGTATTGAATATAAACAAACTCAAAACAAAACACTAGTGTCTAGTTATATATAGTTTTAGTTATAGTTTTATTATTATTATTATTATTATTGTTGTTGTTGTTGTTGTTGTTATTTTTTATGTTATTGTGGTTGTATCGGGACACTTATCATCAACCAGACCTTTTAAACTATTTTAATTTAATTCAATTTAATTTAAAATTTTAATTTAATTCAATTTAATTTAAATTTTGTTTTGTTTTTATTTTATTTTATTCTTTACCCATTTTTATTTTGTTATGTTTTGGTTTTCTTAAGCTTTTTTTTTGTTGTTGTTTCCTTTTGTGTCCTTTAGTTTCTAAAGGCTAGGAGAGCATAGGAGGAAAACAACCATGTTTTTCCCCCCATTTATAAGTGGGGTGTATAATATTGGGGATTTCATTGAATCCACACCTCATCATTTACTGTTGGTGGAAATCAACACCTGACTTATGCTATTACCATTTAAAAAGAGTCTGTTTCTCATGACACACTGTCCTTTTTTATCCTAGAGTCATGCCAGAAATGTATGCTTGATTATGTGTATAATTTCATCTTAACTGCCAACACTGCCCTCGGCAGCCGTCCTCAAATTTGTCTTATTCCGCTATTGTGCGTTTTGAATACAGAGCTGCAATAATAACCAGTTGCTGTCTTCTGACTCCAATATGCCATGAATTCTAATGATCTCTCAGCCTGGTTTGAGAGCGACCTGTAGGCCATTTGTACAGGGTGAGCAAAACAGACTTGTTTTAATGCTGTCACCTGAACAGCAGGTGCTCAATGAATTGAACACGCTGGCAAGAATCTCCTTCGCTCAGTTCTCAAGTGACGTCTGTGTACAACAGAGGAACACAGTGCCGGGAAAAGCTTTGATGCAGTGCAGTAGGAGGAAACCGAGGTCTATCTTTTTTTCTTTCACGCAATAGGTAGCGAAGACTGGCGTTAGATCCGCTTTGAGGCGACTGCTCTAAATAATTCTGTGTAGCGTGAGGCACATTGTCAGCTTTCTTACTTTGGAAAACAATGTAGGTGAGCTGGGCTTTGTGTGGCGAGACAGCCAGCTTGTGATTCTAAAGCTGTAAAAAGTAGTCTAGACTGCTATATATGGAGTGCTTATAGTTTCTCTTGTGTTAAAGGAGATTTTTTGAGTACTGCTCAAGAGCTGTCAGCTTTTTGTGAACCTGATGGAATCTATGTAATATTAAATAATATTCACACCTTGACCTGTGTAGAAGTGTTAGAACTATCATGCAGTATGTGTTAAATTCAGCATTGGGATTGTGCTTTAAGGATATTTATTTATTGCTTGTGCATAATAAAATGTTATTTTTGGGTTGAGATCAAAACAAATATTTAAACTTCAAGTATTACTGCATAGCAGAATTATACACTCTGAATCTTTAAATATGAGGGGGAATGAAAAGCTAGACTCAAATACACATCTACACTTTGAAAAATGAAGATCCCAAAGAGCATTTTTAGTGATTTCACATGCTTTTATTAATAGAAGTTGTACATTTTTCCCTCAATACTGTATCAGTATGATAGGTTCAGTGGGTGTAAGTTCTTCTTTATGGAAGCATAAATTACATCGTAATGTTAATGAATTGTGTTTGTAAGCATAAAAAGAGTCATGTGCAAATGGAAAGCTGCTTTAACTCACCATGCAGGAAAAAAAAGCAATTTTTTTTTATTGCAGTTTAAATCAGGGGTCACCAAACTCGGTCCAGGAGGGCCGGTGTCCCTACAGGATTTAACTCCAACTTGCCTCAACACACCTGCCTGGGTGTTTCAACTATACCTAATAAGACCTTGATTCGCTTTTTCAGGTGTGTTTGATTAGGGTTGGAGCTAAAATCTACTGGACACCGGCCCTCCAGGAACAAGTTTGGTGACCACTGCTTTAAATGAAGCCTCGTCATCGCTTAAGTCAACATTTTATCTTTTTTTCAAATATATAACTAACCCTAAAAAATGTATTTCACCAAAATGTTTGACACGCACGTAGCCTGTACTGTCCCACTAATACACTGATTTAACAATTATTACTTTTTTTTAACTCCTAAGGTCACTATTTAACACAATCAATGCTTTTATTTTTTTAACACATCTCATGGTTTCTAAAATATCAACCTCTACCAAATGGTTGTTTGTCATATGGTAAAACTGTCGAAGTTAATACAGATACAAATGAAAAAATATGAAGTGTAAGACCAATTTATTAAAAAACATAATCAAAAAACATGTTATATATATATCAAAATATTAGTTTAAAAATGTATATTTCTCAGCAAGCAGTCCAATCTGACGACAGAAATGCATTATATGGAAACATTAGTTTTGCTTTTCTACGTTTGCCATGAAGTGAGATTCAACCATTTAATTGAGCAGGTTTTTAAAAAATGATTATAAACATAATAAATATTTTTTCAGGGCACCAAGTAACATGGCTTTGAAAAATTAGGGCTTATAGAGTGTAATGTCAAAAACATATGCTTACCTTGCGAATTGTCACCAAAAACAGTTATGGCTGGAGTAATGTCCTTGTTTTTGACTTCAATGGGAGAAGCAATGTTGTGATGAGTGCTGTTGATTGAGTTAGTGGCAACTAGTGGATTTTCTTGGCATAACATACTTTAACCAGACGGTAGAGATGGCTCAATAAGGTTTAATTAAGTTAGGTACTTCTCTCCATAAAATATAGTCAGTCAAACTACGGTCAACCATTTGGTCGGGCAGGCAGTTAAAGGGTTAAAACCCTTGTTATCATGACTCATTGATTTATCGCTTATGATGGATGTTTGTGAAGGATCTTTAATATTTCAGTTCAACAACAGATCCCTGAATTAAAAATAAAATTGTTCTTTTGATTTTCGAATGTTGCTCAAATTAATCTAAAATTAATACAATATTTACCTTCTATAAAATAAAAAAATTAAAAAATTAAACTATTTAAAGGTCAAAATTATTAGCCTCTTTAAGTTATATTTTCTTTTGATAGTCTACAGAACAAACCACTATACAATGACTTGTGTCTTGAAAAATATCCAGTCAAAAATTATGTTCCATAAAAAATAAAGATAAATAAAACGTCAACATTTAAATTGAAATGTGATTTTAAAAAATTATTCAAGTTGGCACTGTTCTTAAAACCTTAAAAGAAAACTTTTGCATTTTTTCATGAATAATAATACTGGCCAGCCCAGGTGGGCCCCACAAATATTCCTTTATTAGGTACACCAATTTCTTTATTAGGTACACCTTACTAGTACCAGGTTGGACACCCATTCGCCTTCAGGACTGTCTTAATCTTTCATGGCATAAATTCAAGTTACTGGAAATACTTCTCATAGATTTTTGTCCATATTGGCCTGTTATCCTGCTGGAAGTAGCTGTAGGAAGATGGGTACACTGTAGTCACTGTGGCAATCCCAGGTGGGTCCCACATGGGCCAACCCAGGTGAGTCCAACATTGGCCATCCCATCTTGGTGAATTCAGGGCACGTGCCCCTGTAAATGCTTTCAGGTACGATTTACTTTCTAAGCAAGTGTATTTATTAAGAGTAGCAATCACGGAATAAAGATTCTCTTTGTGCAACTGGTATATGCACTATATATATATATATATATATATATATATATATATATATATATATATATATATATATATATATATATATATATATATATAGTGTGTTAAGGTTACTTAGGTGTTAAACACTTGTTATGGAAATATCTGTAACAGTAGGAACCTTTCATTTTTTTATGAGTGAGAATATTTCTATCTTTTTTATTTCATGGGCTTACTCTTAAAAATGAAGGTTCTTCATAAGAGTTGATGGTTCCATGACAGTTTTTATAAACAAAGGAACATTTATATATTTATATTTATATTTATACAAATATTTATATTTAAAATTTTTGTTTAAAACTGTTTACACAAATGCCATGGCATCATGGGAGTAATCAAACATTTTTAGAAATTAAAATTTTTAAGGGTTCCCTCTGTGGGTTTTAAAAGTTATTTGTGAAACCATTGATTATTATTTTTAAGTCAAATTCAGATTTGTTGCCAATTCTGTTACATGTACATGTCCAGACATACAGAAAATTAAATTGTCACTTTCAAACCCTGGGTGCATACAGATAACAAAAATAGAAGAGGAATGTAATTATACAAATAAACACAAATAATTTCTGCCAAATAAGAAAGAAAAAATAAATATACAAAAAAAGCCATTTTTGATGTAAAGGACATTTTAATATTGTGGGCTAAATGGGTGTTCTTCAAGGAACCATTAGTTCTAATAAAGTACCTTTATTTTTAAACTGTTATGTGTAATGAAACGCTTTTATAAATGTCATATTTATTTGGAACTGCTTTAACTTATGCTAAGAGGGAAAGCAGAAAAAAGCCGTCCAGTGTATTTTTCAGTGTGCTTCATCCATCATCAGGTCTTGCATATATAATGTGAGAGAGTTTGTGCAGCAAGTCTGCATGCATGTATGTATGCTTTTCTGTGTTGAAATTTTCACTATACCATGACTTATCTGTACCTGCTCAGTATGTTCCTCTGGGCCGTTATGAGATGAGTGCACACCTATGTTGGTCTTCATGAATGCGCATATGACAAAGCCCATAGGGGGATGCATGTATAGCAGGTGGAACGCAGCAGGAAGTGCTGGCATGCCCTCCACACATCTCTACAGAGCAGGATCACAGCACTCCCATCTCCAGTGGGAAATCCTGCAGCAAGGTGATTTAACAAGCCTCTGATACGACACATATGCCGGTCAGAAAAATGGTTATTTTCACCATCAAAGATAACTTCAAACTCCCTGCGGAGCAAAGAGAGGACTGAGGATTGAGCAACAGGCCTAGCACGAACGCAAACTGTCATCAGGGAGCCAGCTGACGATCCATCATTCTGTGGCTTTACCCAACTTTAGCTTTTGACTACAAGTCAAAAATACCCACATCGCATTTTTAACCACAGCTATGAGCTGCCAGCTTTTTCATGTAGAACGTATTCTCATGTGAAGCTTTTGATGGTTTGTTTTTTTTCATAAAGCAGACACGGTGGCACAGAATAGCTGAAAAATGGCACTTGACATTTGCAATAGCTGCATGGTACCTGGAGGCCTAATGTCTTTAATATTGGTCCTAATCCAATTCGCCTCCATATGGAGAAAGTAGTATGTCTCTGTGGAGAGTTCATATGATGTATTGGCAAATTAATCTACACCACCAACATGTTATGTTGCCACCCAAATAAACTGGAGGAGAGAATCAAATTTAACACTCTTGAGAGTGTGAGTTTGGATGTGTGTCATACTTAAAGGCACAGTTCACAAATTCTGTAGCTAACTGTATAGACCTTTTTATAAGAACGCAAAATGATCTTTTATACTTTACATGTATGTGCAAGGGGAATGCTAAGAACTTCCACTCGGCAGTTGATGCGTGTAAACAATCACATTTGGACAGTTTTGAAACACTAGTTTTAATCTATTTTACCTGCTTTTATCATCTTTGACCTAGTACTGTTGTTGATCAGCGCCACCTCCTGGACTGATCATTTAAAAAATGAGATCTAATAGGATGGAAAACAACTGCTGTGAGGCATTTTCCCTCGTCAGACGGCATCTTCTGCAGTTTAAATGAAGCCTCAACATCGCTAAAGTCAACCTTTTCTCTTTCTTTCAAAACCAATCCAAACAAATGTATTTCACCAAAATGTTTGACACACACACACGTAGCCTACTGTACTGTCCCACTAACACACTGATTTAATTACAGTGACAAAGTGAAAATTAAGTGACGTTTTGAAATGACAGAAAAACACAAAGCGTGGTAAATAAGACACACTAAATGAAACCTAAACGGCTCGCGATTAGAATCAACAGCAAATCAGCCCAGCAGAGTATAAGTAACGCACTTTTATTGGTCATTTTTGTAAATTGCATGACTTACACATTTGTTAAGTTTCATGCCAGTAATTTGATTTGCTCCATGATGCAGTGAAGTATTGTGTATGTGCATGCGTGCGTGTGTGTTGAAGAGCCGCTAAGGCAACAGCTGACAGGTCGGGAACACACACACAGTTTCTCAATTCCATGAACGCAGAGAACGGACTTGCTTTCTTGTGGAGACCGGTCCTGCCAGGTGTCTTCGGAAGAACGAACTCGGGAGGCCGCGAGGGCAAAGAACGCATCCTCTGAGGAATGAGATGCTGCGTTTTATGCAAAATTTATTTATACATTACAGCATTCATACAATGATTTATTGTTTTACCCCTTTTCAAAATATATACCATGTTTAAAATTATTATAAATATCCGTTGCACAATATAAATAAAACAGATTTTAATACGAATTTCAGCAAACAAACACCCTTAATGTGTATATTCCTTTATTAAGATGTCCATGGTAATGTTTATATTCATCGTTTCATTTAGGGAAACTCCTGAGGTAAATAAATGATATCTCTGAATTTTAATAATAAATCTAAATAAAATGCTGCGCTTCCCACCTCCAGTCGCAATGACTTCTGGGACTTCTAGAGCGAGATCAGTGCTCAAGTCTGGATATCAAGAACACATCCGGGAAGTTTCACACGTCCTCTGTTCTTGCGGTCTTAAGTATTCGAACTGAACTTTGACAGCTGATGATGATGTTACACGAGGACGCAAGACCGCTTTCTCAACGCAAATTGAGAAACAGTCAGTGTTTTCTGGCGGCAGACATGTGAACAAGTACGTTTTTCTCTCGCACTTGAACCACATCTGACAGATTATAATAGTTTTACCACACACCTTTCAAAGTTGTGTCACAAAAACACTCCGTAATCCATTTAAATTGCTATTAAAACCCATTTTCGGAGTACAAATTACCAGTTGTAAACGCTGTAAATGGAAGTTCTAAACATTTTACCGGAAGAGGATGGTGGCTATGGCGCCCTCCATGCAGCAGCCAAGAAAAAAGAATTAGAATAAATAAATAAATAAAACATACCATGCCATGCAAATACTAGATTACAACCTTTCTTAAGTCTTATAATTTATAACTAAATAAATCTTCATTTACTGGTGGCTTAGTGGTTGTCTTTATCGCCTCACAGTAAGAAGATCACTGCTTTAAGTCCCAACTGTTCAGTTTGCATTTCTGTGTGGAGTTTGCATGTTCTCCCCATGTTGCATGAGTTTCCTCCAGGTGCTTTGGTTTCCCCCACAGTCCAAAGACATGCGCTATAAGTGAGTTGGTTAAACATTATGAGTAGTGAATGAGTATGTATGTGTGAATGTGAAAGTGTATGGGTGTTTCCCAGTACTGGGTTGCTTCTGGAAAGACATTTGCTTTGTAAAAAACACATGCTTGCATAGCTGGTGGTTCATTCTGCTGTGGCGACAGCTGATAAAATGGACTAAACCAAAGGAAAATGAATGAATGAATGAATGAATTGTGAAATGTAATATTCTGTGAGCTGTTATTCATTTCAATATATGTCAGTGATGCGTTCAGTAATATGTTTTTTACAGTGCAAGTACATCAGCCGATCAGTGTATTTTATATGAGTCATTAGACTGGCTCTTTTTACAGCAACAGAGAAAATTACACTCGTATTTATGCATTGCAAAAGCTTCTGTTGGTAAATTGCCAGCTTATCTTTGTGATCTATTGTCATTTGTTAATTTTCTTTTCGGCTCAGTCCCTTCAATAATCAGGGGTTGCCACAGCAGATTGAACCGCCAATTTATCCAGCAAATGTTTTATATAGCTGCAGCCCATCACTGGGAAACACCCATACTCTTTTGCATTGACACACATACACTATGGCCAATTTAGCTTATTCAAATCACTTTTAGCGCATGTCTTTGGACTGTGGGGGAAACCGAGCACCCTGAGGAAACCCTCACCAACACAGGGAAAACATGCAAAATCTACACATAGATGCAAAAAAATGCTTTTCTTGTTTTTTTTTTTATCTCGTTTCTAGTCCAAAGAAATAATATGTCAAAATTAATTGAGTTTTTCCCTAAAACAAGCAAAATAATTAGCATGACCTTTACGTGTCATGACCTTCACGTCACATAACCTTCACATGTTTTTAATGGAAAATTATTTAAACATTACAACATTTATACAATGATTTATTGTTTTTCCCCTTTTCAAAATATATACTATGTTTAAAAATCATTATAAATATGCATTGCACAATATAAATAAAACAGATTTTAATACGAATTTCACCCTTATTGTGTTTATACCTTCACTAAGTTTTTCATGGTAATGTTTATATTCACCATTTCATTTAGGGAAACTCCTGAGGTAAACAAGTTGTATCTCTGAACTTTAATAATAAGTTGTATCTCTGAACTTTAATAATAATTAAATAAAATGGGGTAAACAAAATAATCTTATGTCGAAAGAAAGATTATTTTGCTTACCTCATTGGAAGATTATTTTGTGAAGTTTTTAAACTAATTTCGAGAGGAGCATGTGATATAATTGACTGCAGCTGGCCATTTATCTACACTCATTAGTTAGCCAATCAGATCTATCCTAACTCACTATAAGTAGCCTAGCTAGATATTACTCCCTTATCTTCGTTTTCTGAAGAAACCCCCCATCCACCCCCTTTCTCCTCCTTTTCTCCTTTACAAAAAAGGGGAGCTCTCAAGAACCACCTGATCTCGTACTCCCCTCACATGCTCTATGGACCTGGCGGGAGCCCTGGGCTCAACTATCTCCGAGCTCAGGGTTCTCTCCCGGGACAGCATGCCAAACCTGCTTACAGTTGTCAAGCAATATCTAAGTGTGAACTCTTGAAGCTAGTTTTAAGAAAAAAACTTACTTAATTTTGGCATATTATTTCTTAAAACAAGACATTATGTTTTGCTTGTCTTAAAAATGTTTCTTAATTTTGGAATTTTTGGATATTTGGACTAGAAACCAGACTATTCTACCAGACTAGAAACATATATAAGTAAGAAAAGCATTTTTTTGCGGTGCAGAAATGCCTACTGATCGAGCCGGGACTCAAATCAGCGACCTTCTTGCTGTGAGGCGATTGTGCTACTCACTGCTCCATCGTGACGCCCTAATCTATTATCACTTATTATTATTAATCATCACACCTTTCCTGCCTCTAGTACTGGATTTGGTTGATTGTTCTAAGAGTATTGTTTGGGTTAAATTGCTTTCTCTTTCTACAGCCATTGGTTTTGGAACTATTTGATAAATTACATTTGATCTTGCTACATTTTCAACGCTGGATATTTTTTGTATGATATTTTAATAGACAGTTGTAATTGTTTTTCATGATTTAATTAGGATTTTGTTTTAGTAATTGTGAATGTGGATTTGTGAATTGTGCACCTATAAGGAAACCCACGTGAACACAGGGAAAACATGCAAACTCCACACATAAATGCAAACTGACCTAGCCAAGGCTTTAACCAGCGACCTTCATGCTGTGAGGTGACTGCGCCATCATGACAGCCAAATAAAAAAATAAAAAAAAATTTAGCACTTGCCCTATACTCTATATTATCACAACATCCTCTCCCTTTACATAACATGTGCATCCTCAATAGGTATTATACATCTCTGTGTTACATTAATAGAATTGTTTTGTGTATTTACAGTACATAGTCTGAGTGCAATTAGGTCTCTGAACACTCAGAAAATGGAAATCTTTACCTACTCTGTGAGTTAATAAATGCATATGTGTCATCTATTTATTTATGGTCTTGCAAAACTTTTTTTCTTCTTCTTTTACTTAGTGATATGCTGTATGACTGTTAATTTAGCCAGGGTACTAGAGGAGCAGAGTTTGTTGACATGGGCATTGGCCCTTTAGAAGCAGCAGTCCCTAAGAGAGCAGCCGGTCATGATCACAGAGATGTAGCTAGAGGCGAAAAAAAAACAAAGGCTGTCCTACTTTTCAGGCTTATGCTGGTGGAATTAATGATTAAATAGACAAGTAATTGGTAAGAAAAATATGTTGAGTGTCCATGTATCTGACTTTCTCCAGAGAGCCAGTGTATAATGACTCTTTATTAAAAGTTCACTTTTCTTTTCTCCATGAACTCTCAGAGTAGATCCCCAATGTAAAACTCATCTATTCCAACTCTTATTTATTTATTTATTTTTGCTTTTGTGAGCTTTCCTGTTGTAGCCTAGAGAGCATTGAGTTTTCTGCATTGATTTTTGTACAGCACCTTAATATGAATCCAAGAATAAAATAGTCTAAATAATACAGATGAGACAGTTAGGATATTGCTAATGGATAATTAGCTATATTTTCATTCAGGTAAGATATTATATGTGACTCTGCTACTCAACACCAGTCATAAAGGTCAGTTTTCTTGAAAACCAAGATATTATTAATAATCTAAAAAAACTGTATAGTTTAAGAAAGGACCTTGGCTTAGATACTATTCAAAAATCTAAATTTACAAAATGTCTTCACGGAAGATATTTACTTTTTTTATTTTTTATTTTAAAGAAATATAATTTTGTACATTTTTGGATATGTAGATGCATAGATAAATAAACTATTTACAATACCAGACAAAAATCTTGTCGTTCATCCAAGTTTTAGAAACAAACTATAACTTGACTTCTACTGTAGTTGATCATTTGGTAACAGAAGTGGCTTATATGAAAGGCAAAAGCTTCTAGATTAAGTTTACTTTACCAAAATAAAATGATCATGCCTTGATTTTTAATTATTTAATTAGGACAGCAAGGTCTGACTTTTTGCCTAGACAAGAGTTTTATCATTTAACAGAAATAATGCACAGTAGAATATAAAGTCATGGTGCAGTGAAAAAAAGAATTACTATTGTGTATGACTCCCGTGAGCTTGGATGACTTCATTCATACATCCATTCAGCCATGTCATAAAGCGCGAATCATATCAGACTGGATTCTTGAACATGACAATAAGTACTCAAATGGCCTCCACAGTCATCATACTCAATCCAAAAGAGCACCTTTGGGATGTGGTAGAATGGGAGATTCGCATCATGGATGTGCAGCCGACATATCTACAGCAACTGTGTGATGCTATCATGTCAATATGGAGCAAAATCTCTGAGGAATATTTCCAGTGCATTGTTGAATTTATGCCATGAAGAATTAAGGCAGTTCTAAAGGCAAAAGGGGATCCAGCTCGGTACTAGTAAGGTGTACCTAATAAAGTGGCCGGTGAGTGTAGGTTTGGAATGATGCTTGGATGAAGGTATGGATATTTTTTTGTGAATTGTTATTCTAAACATAATCTAAACATTTGCATATGCTATTTTAAATTATATATCCCTTTCCTTGTTATCTGTTACTGTACAAACTTTTCTCCCCTCACCGAATCAGCATGCTTATTAATAAACGGACATAGGTCACCATGACTCCTCTCTCGCTTCAGGCCACGTGTTCTTTCCAGCCGTCCTGCTTTGAAGCGAGAGGAGGAATGCGCAGGACACCGTTTGATCAAAGCAAAAGCAGAATAATTTGGCCTTCGGGACTCAGTGAGATGCCTTAGCCACCTCATCTCCAGACAGCACGACGGCAACAACAACAACAACAAAGACAGGCCTTCAAAATAGCCACATTCTCTTATATCCAAACATTTCAAGTCTTAAAGCAATAGTTAACACCTCCCACACCTCAAAAAAAAAAAAAATCTAGTGATAGTTGAAATCCATTCTTTCTTTTATTTAAAAAAAAAAAAACTTTAAAAAAATTGAGTCGACCCCCTTTTCAGTAAAACAAATGAAGTTTGGGGCTTTCATCAAAAAAATTGTGTTCCATTTATTCTTGTGGTACTGTAAAATTCTACTTTTGTGTATCAGTACAGTATTGTTGGCTCCAACTATTGACATTAAAAGACATACTGTTGCCCAGCCCTTGAATCTCTTTGAAAATGTTGTTGTTGTTGCAATATTGTGAATGTCCATCATCCATAGAAGACAGTTTTGTTTACTTAGACCTCAAATATCAAATTTGACTTTGACTTCCCCTGAAGGCTAACAGCTTACTTTGTCACTTAACGTCTTGTTTTATTCTTGAAATCTCATTTTGGCAACCTCAACACTTGACAGTTATTGTCATTTAATATACAGTGTCTATGACAAGTTAGCTTGCTCCCAAAGGCGTCTCGTTTCCAGCTCTTGGATGCGATCATGACAACCACTAATTGAAGGCTATTGATTGAAAGTCAACAATAGGCCCTCTGCGAGTGTGAGTTGCGAGATGTAACATCTCTTTCGCATTAGCTGATAGTTTTGTGCTTTATCTGATTGATGTGTCATAGTGACTCATTCCCAACACTTCAATGAATTAATCAACACCTCCGAATTAAAATAAAACCGGAATAAATCTTGCTGCAGGTTTCATTACCTTGAAAGCTTAAAATAATTAGAATTTAATATAGCACACAATGCAACTTTACACTAAGATATAATTGATACTCTTAGATTATAAAGTAAAAGGTTGATAATAATATACAGTATACAGAGACACAGATTTGGCATGGATGCATTAAATTACTAAAAGAGATGAATTTGGTATAAACCGATCTCCAAATGGACAGGTCATCTCCAAATGGGCGGGACTTTAGCTCCATGTGGGCTGTACAAACCTCCTGGGGCTATTGATTGAATTATTTTATGTCTTGAACATGACACAGAGTCCAGCCTATTGTGTTTTATTAATGTCTAAACATACCCCTTACAGTAATCTGTTGTGTTCTATTAACGTCTACACCCACCTCAACTATAAACCTATCGCTTAGAGCAATAGTGTTTTATTAACATCTAAACCTACCTCAACTCTAAATCTACCCCTTGCAGTAATGGAAAAAAAAACAATAATTGTTGTACAGTGTCACATAATGATTTTTCCAAGTACGCTGCAATCCTGGATTAACATCTATGTTGATCCTGGAACAATATTTGTGTTGGAAAATATAATCCAAACCTGTTCCCTACCCCTAAACCCCACCATAACTGTAAATTGCTCCCAAAATCAAAGAGAAATAATAGTTGGATAACAATCTTGTAGAAGTGCATAAACCTAACCATAAGCCTAAACTTAAAATAAACTGTAAACCTATCCTTTAATGCGTATTGGCTGATTGGAATATTGTTCCAGGCTCAACATAGATCTTAATCCAGAAATATGTCCTACTTGGTGAAATCAGGTTCGCGCAGTGTCACAAAAATGATGCTACACTGTAAAAAATCCACACCATTCCTTCATGTTGTCCGAACACAAAACGATTGATTTACTTTCAACTAATTTTATATAAATATTTTGAACAAGCACCAAAATTATAATTTTTTTTATTGCACATTCTCAGTGGTTGCAGCTGTAACCCATCAAGTCTTCTATACGTTTTCAATGTTTCATTGTTACAGTTTATAAAATGGGGGCTGTTGAATACTGTTGAAGTCAACAGTCTGTAATCAATTATTTCTTACATGTTGTATTTCAAATGCTGTTTATCATTACACTACCAGAAAAAAGTCTTGTCGCCTATCCAAGTTTTAGAAACAACAAGTAATAACTTGATTTCTATTTGATCATTTGGTATCAGAAATGGCTTATATGAAAGGTAAAGACCTCTAGATAACGCTTATTTTACCTAAATAAAATATGATTATGCCTTGATTTTTATATTCAATTAGGGTAGTAAGGTCTGAAGTCTTGTCACTTAACAGAAGTAATGTACATTATGGGATGTAAAGTCATGGTGCAGTGGTAAAAGAATTAATATTGTGTATGACTCCCATGAGCTTAGACAACTGCATCCATACATGACTCAAATCACTAATTAATAAATTCATCTGGAATGACAAAGAAAGCGTTCTTGCAGGACTCCCAGAGTTCATCCAGATTCTTTAGATTCATCTTTAATGCCTCCTCCTTCATCTTACCCTAGACATGCTCAATAATGTTCATGTCTGGTGACTTGGCTGGTCAATCCTGGAGTACCATGACCTTCTTTTCTTCCAGGAACTTTAATGTGAAGTATGAGGAGCGCTATCCTTCTTTCTTCTTGATACCTCATGCTGTTGACGTTGCCATCCACTCTGCAGATCTCTCGCACGCCCCATACTGAATGTACTACCAAACCATGATTTTTCCTTAACCAAACTTGACTGATTTCTATGAGAATCTTGGGTCTATGTGGGTTCCAATAGGTCTTCTGCAGTATTTGTGATGATTGGGATGCCGTTCAACAGACGATTCATCTGAAACCTTTTGCCACTTTCCCAAATGATCAACTAGAAGTCAAGTTATTTGTATCTTTTACAAAAAAAGCAAATAATTGTGTGAAACCAATTTTCAGTACTGATCATAAGATATCATATAACACTGAAGATTAAAGAAATTACTTTATTATGTGCTAAGATATTTAAAATTAGAAAGTTGGTGTTTTAAATTGTAATAACATTCGACAGGAATTGTACCAAAATGTTTTTAATATATGAAACATTTCATTTAAATTGAGCTTGTCCTCTGAGCGCATTTTGATGATTACAAAAGCATTAAACTTTTAAGGTTAGCTATTCTCCTTCTTGCTGATGCGACAGAGTCCCTCAAATGCCCTGAGTGCAGCAATTGATCCCCGCTCCATAATTCATGAGTAATCCTTCCCTAATTTGTTTGTTAATTTGTCAAATCCAATTTGAAAAGTATTTATTTGTGACTGCAATATGCCAGGAGACTTCACTTAATGCCCAGCCGCGTAAAGCCACTGACAGAATGCAAGTGTTTTTTTATCCTCAGTGAGTAACTCCCAGTCTCATCCTTGATGTTTACGCTTTGTAGTGTTCTGTTTTGTTGGAAGACATGAAGATGAGTTGACAAGGCTTCAGAGGGAGCAAATGTTCCCTCGTATGGAGCATCACACAAGGGGGTAAAGCCCAAGACTCCCTGTTGGTCGGTGGGTGAAAGGGCTTATGTGTTAGCAGATCAAAGCCCTGGCCGTGTCCCCCTCCTCCCCTCCACACCTTCTCATTCGTCCACCTTCACAAAGAATACACGGACCTATGATCCCAGTCCGTTCTACCCAGGCTTTGATTCTCCAGGCACAGAATTCTTATTTTCTTTCCAGGCACGGCGAGGTGGCTTTGAACTCCGACGTCGTGGAGAGAAACCCATTCAGCTTTGCATGGAAGCAGCTAAAATCCAATAACTGCCTGTCTTCTTGTTCTCCCTGTGGTATCAAAGGCATCATAAATAGTTAAATGAAGCTCTAGATATAGCAGGTATATATGTACACATGTTTGCTTTAGCTCACAGATGAATTATCTGTTGTTATATAAAAGCAAAAGACAACATGTGCTGGCTCTTTTGGCCACCGTGGGGCTGGGTTAACGTTTTTATTTTTATTCTATTTAATTTTTTTATATTGTCATGCTGGGCGGCAAAGCGTGGGCTTTGTTTACCTGGATGATTGATTTCAAGTTGAGCTATGTACTGAGCGCTGTGAGAACAGGACTGTGGCGCTTGTATCTCTCAAAGTCGGTGGTCATGTTACGCTCATGGCTGGTGTTTAATGGACTGGACAGATGCTTTGCCCTTTTGAACATGCTCGCCCATCCTGGACACTCAATTATTTACTTTCTGGATTATTTACTGCAGGGATTCATGTATTATTAAGGCTGACTGCCATGCCTGATCTGTCACATTTTTCCTTATGTATTCCTATATATCTCTGCTGTTAATTAAATATTTAAAAGCTTAAAGGGTTGTTCACTCATAAATAAAAATGCGAAAGAAACTAAACATTATTTACAATGTTTATTACACGAGTGTGTTAATGACAGTCTGGAGCTTGAGATTCCTTTCTAAATTCTGTTTCTTATATATGTTTCTATTAATATAACATAAACATCAATGAGAACTATACGATTTGCGATATTAGTTGTGCTGACTTTTTTTCCAAATGTTAAGACATGATAAGACCAAATCCAGCTACAAATGTAAGGAGGTCTGAACGGCTAGTGATATTAAGCCTTGCCTATATAACAGTTCTTTCATTTTTTTTAATTTCATTTTTTATGTTTTATTTTTATTCATTTATTTTTATTTTATTGTATTTTTTATTTTATAATTTTTTTAATTTAATTTTATTTTATGTATTTTTATTTCTTTTCATTTTCATTTTCATTTTCATTTAATTTTAATTTTATTTTATTTTATTTTATTGATAGGTTTAAATCTTCCCATGCACACATTCTTGCCTGTATAACATTAGTCTTCCAAAAATTATATTATATTTTATTTTGTTATTAAGGCTTGCTGCCATGTCTGGTTTGTCACATTTTTCCATATGTATTCTTACATATCTCTGTTCTTAATTAAATATTTAAAAGCTTAAAGGGATGATCACTCATAAAAATGTGAAAGAAACTGAACATTATTTACAATGTTTATTACACAAGTGAGTTAATGACAGTCTGGAGCATGAGATTCCTCCCTAAATATATATATATATATATATATATATATATATATATATATATATATATATATATATATATATATATATGTGTGTGTGTGTGTGTTTCTATTCCTAAAACATAAACATCAGTGAGTTGATCTTGAGCTGATTTGTGCTTTATTAATTGTGCTGCTTTTGTATTTTTTTTTTTTTTACTTCTAAGGTGAGGATATAAGAAGACCAAATCAAGCTGCAAATGTAAAGAGGTCAGAACGGTTAGTGATATTAGGCCTTGCCTATATAACAGTTCTTCTATTCTATTTTATTTTATTACTTAATAAGTTTAAATCTTCTCATTTACACATTCTTCAAAATTGTTTTATTCAAAGTTCTTATTGAATTCTTATTTTATTGAATTCTTATTTTATTTTATTTTTATAAAAAATATATTTTTTTATTTAATTTAATTTACATGTATTTTATTTTATTTTTTTACTTGATAAGGTTAAATCTTCTTATTCACACATTCAAAATGTAACCTTTTGCTTTCCACACAGGTGAAGAATAGGTGGTCACTTTGGTGTCATTTTAAAGGTCGGTTATCTCTTTATCACAAGGAATTATTTAGTGTATAAAATTACACGTTTAGTTATCCTATATAATGTACAAGGAGTTTAAAGGGGGAATCATTAATAACAGAGATAAACAACTATCAAATGAAAATAAAAATGACATTTGACAGACAAACTTGACAATAAATCCATTGTATTTTGTGTATTTATTTTCCAGTTTTCCAGTTTCCACAACTTATCTGCTTTTTCTGAGCTTGTCTATGTAAAAAGGCACTCTATAGGTCCTAAAACATATTAGATTTAGGTTCATGCTTCAACACTTTGTACCTTAGCGGTATGAGAAAGAAAGAAAGGCTTTACGAGAACACCGGGGCCAGTAAATGGAACTAAGTTTTCATTTTTGTGGGAATGTTCTTTTAAGTCTGCCTGGCATGCCCGATCTGTCACATTTTTCACATAATATTTCAGAGCACCTTCCCGTATATATCTGAAATGAGATTTTGGAAATGTAAAATAGGGTTATTGATATCTCCATCTCTGTACTTACCCAGCGTTTTATGGCTGTCCTGTCTCCCCTGGCTAGTTCCACTCCATGTGGTTATTTAAAGCCTGATTGGTTGCTAAAGTGACCCATTGCTCTGTTGCTTGCTCTCTGGCTTGTCTTGAGATTTACAGATGCGTGTGTGCCAGAGTTCTCCTTCCTGTCTCACCACACACACACACACACACTTGGCAGGAGGAGCGGTCCTGCATTACGCACATTCGTTTGTTGTACATCAGACACACTTGTGTGCTCATCATTTATCTCTCCCTAATACACACACACACAAACACACTGCATAAACAGCAAAAGCATTCTTGGATACACACAGGATCTATTATGCACCTGTTTTCAGCCCATCTCCTCTCACTATCTCTCTCTACCTCGCGCACACACACTCGCCCGCTCTCACTTTCACAGCCAGAGTCACACATTAGGCTGTATTCACTGGCCAGTCTGACAGCTGAGCTCTTTGATGCAGAAAGAGATGAGTGTATCTCTAAGGTAATATTGCACTCTGCTGCCAAAAGGGGTAGAAGACGAAGAAAAAAAAGAATACTTTTGGACATCCAAACTTAATCATTTTCACACCAGCTGAAGGGCAGCTTTGAGGACAGATATGATAGGTATTTGGTGTGTAGCATGAATGTGTTAGTCAGTCAATTTTGGGACTCTGAAATGCTGTGATACTCAAAAAATGACGTTGGTCTCATTTCAATGTTTAATTTATTACATACACGAGGATTGAACTTGGGGAATTGGGCAAAAAAAAAATGAAGTTTAGCATAGTTTAGGACTTTATATGGTACAAAAAATAGCAATGTACATATTTGATGAATATTTGGATTAATTTTAATTGATTATGAATGCTTGCCACTTAGCAGAATTAAACGTCTAATCAAATTAAGTTAATATTGAGTAATATATTAATTTATAATTTGATTTTAAAATTCAGTATTTGCTTATATCGTATTTGTTCTATATACAATTACTATGTAGAACTATGATAATATTATATATAGTATTAAATACCATATAAGTTATTTATTACATATTTTATACTGAATAATACATTACTAGTATTTTACTGAAGCATAAACAATTACCAAATTAGTAGTAGTACAGGCAGATGTAAAAATAAAAAACAATAATATAAATTCCCAATCCATTCCATCCATCCTATCCCATCCAATTAATCTCATTTAATCCAATCCCATCCCCTCCATTCCATCCCTTCCCTTCCAATCCCAATCCATCATATTCCCTCCCATCCCATTCTATCCTATCCTATCCTATCCCATCCCATTCCATCCTACCCTGTTCATTCCATTCCATTGTATTCCATCCCATTCCAGTCCATCCCATTCTATCCTATCCATTCCATCATATTCCATCCCATCCCATCCTAATCCAACATATTCCATCCCATCCCTTAACAATCCCTTCTATCATATTCTTATGCTATAGCATCGCATCCCATCCCATACCATCCTATCCATTCCATTTCAATCCATCATATTTCATCCCATCTCATTACAATCCATCGTATCTATTCCATCCTATCCTATCCTATTCAATCCATTCCAATCCATTCCATCCCATCCTATCCTATCCTATCCTATCCTATTCATCCCATCCCATCCCACCTTATCCTATCCCATCCCATCCCATCCCATCCCATCCAATCCCATCCCATCCCATCCCATCCCATCCCATCCAAGACTTGAAACAGAGTTTGTATAGATTTGTGATTATTTTATAAGCCTTAAAACACTTTGGATCTCCTCATTGCCCCACAGATGCAAAACAAAAAAATCATAAAATGTAGGTTGTTTTTGGTGATTTTAGAGAATAACCATTCCATTAATACATGGACTATTTAGTGTGTTTTTCTATTCATCAAGCACCCTAGATAAACTTTGTGTATTAAATATTCCATGAGGTAGCATTTGTTGATGTGTGAGTGGTGAAAGGTACACAGACAGAATTTCCACATCAGTAAAGATCATAAGATGAGCTGTAAACACAAACACTTCCATCACTGGAGTCATTTTAGTGTAACACATCTTTGATTTTGATTTGCTCATATCACTTGTCAGATAAATGTCAGATAAAACGGCAAGAGTTGAAATATCTCTCTTGCAGTCATAAAAGCTAAATTTTATTTGAATTTGGTTTGTGATTGTTCATTTTAATCTTCCTGAAAATATACACTCACTGGCCACTTTATTAGGTACACCTGTCCAACTGCTTTATAACACATATTTTATCAGTGAAATAAGATAAGCAACAAATCAATGCATGTAGAATTTTCCTAATTTTTAGGCTACAATTGTTGATGCATCGTCGATGCCATTTATAAGAAGCAGTAATGCTTGCACTAGATATTTATTTATTTACTTATATTTTAGTTTGTTTATTTGTTTATTTACTAATATTTATTTATTTTTTATTTTTTATATTACTTTCTGAAAAAAAAATAGGGTTTTAGATTATAATTTGTTCAGTTTGGTCTATTTTTGTAAATAATTAAAGTATGTGTATGACTAAACTGAAAGCCAAAACTTCAATTTCAAAGTGTAATTCAGAATTGTCTCAAAATTTTCAATCCATCAATAAATCAAATAACCTACCAACCACCCAACCAAAAAACTGAAAAAAAAAAAACAACAACAAACAAACCAAACAATAACACAAATTAACCAACCAGCCAACCAACCAACAATCAAACCAACCAACCAACCAACCAACCACCATTAAATCAACCAATAATCCTATCAACCAGCCAACCAACCAACAATCAAATCAACCAATAATCAAAACAACCAACCAACCAACAATCAAATGCAACAACCAAATCCAGTAATCCAACCAACCAACAATCAAATCCAATAACCCAACCAACAATCAAATCAAACCAACCAACCAACCAACCACCATCAAATCAACCAATAATCATATCAACCAGCCAACCAACCAACAATTAAATCAACCAATAATCAAAACATCCAGCCAACCAACAATCAAATCCAGAAAACCAACCAACCAAATATCCAACCAACAACAATCAAATCCAACCAACCAAACATCCAACCAACAATCAAATCCAGCCAACCAACAAATCAAATAACTAACCAACAACAATCAAATCCAACCAACCAACCAACCAAACATCCAACCAACAACCAAATCCAGCCAACCAACCAATCAAATATCCAACCAACAACAATCAAATCCAACCAACCAACCAACCAACAATCAAATCAACCAATAATTAAACCAACCAGCCAACCAACCAACAATCAAATCAACCAATAATCCAACCAACCAACAATTAAATAAACCAATAATTGAATTAACCAATAATCAAATTAACCAGCCAACCGACCAACCAACAATAAAATCAACCAATAATCAAACAACCAACCAACCAACACACACAATAATCCAACCAACCAACCAACCAACCAACGAATCCAATAATTCAACCAACCAACCAACCAACCAACCAAACAACGAATCCAATAACTCAACCAACCAACCAACCAACCAACCAACCAACAAAACCAATAATTCAACCAACCAACTAATCAACAAATCCAATAAATAAATCAACCAACCAACCAACCTACCAACCAACCAACCAGTACATAAATCTGAGAAGGTATGGCATGAAGTTAGACATGAAAAATTACAGCATTTTAGAAGGCAATATTCAATACGTACCTAATAAAGAGGCCAGTTAGTCATATATTTAAAATAGTGATGCTGGGACTAATCCCAGTTGTGTAAAAAGATGTGTTCCATGTACAGTACTATGGATGATTGCCATAGAATTTAAGATGTAAAAATGAATTAATATTGAGGGATTTAAGATGCAGATGGACTGGTGATAGAATGAGATATTGGCTGGCCTTTTTACATGAATAATTTAAACAATGTTTTAATTACATGGTCACTATATTACAAAGGGTCATAAAAAGAACATTTTACTGTTAGCTCTCAACCCCCAATTCTGATTACTTAGCAAAAACATTGCATAACCTTTAGTTTGAAGAGTTTGCATGACGAGCCTTCAAAGAGGGGATATATGTTTGCCCATAAATAATTTTGGCTAATGCTTCACCAAACAGCTTCTCTTGGATTCCTCTAGCTCTCCATACTCTGAGGACCAATTTCCCTCCTTATCGATTGATGGTCAATTTCAGCCGGCGTGAGAAGCATCTCTTATTCCCTATGGATTTTCACGTCATCCCCGATGACGAACTGCAAATAGTCCGTCGCCAATCATGTCCTACTTTTCCGCTTACCTTAGCCTGTCAGGGACGCTCCTGGTGCCCTGTGATGGTGACGTACAGATGAAATGAGACATTGGCCTGGCATTTGTTTGTTTTGTTTTTTTGTTGGCTGGCACTGTACTGTACAGTGTGTGCGCTTGTAACAACCACAAAACCTTTAATGGACCTCTGGGTTGTAAAAGTAGTAGTTCGCCCAAAAATGAAAACAAAATTAATCCAGTCCAATGTGACTTCTTATGTTTCTGAGAAGGCAAAGAAGACTCTTGGCCAAATGGACCCTTTTCACAAACCTGTTATGAAATTTTTAAAAATCATCAACATCTTAAATCCTTAAAAGTTTTTTTAATATTTAGGTTTCTTTTTTCTAATTACCGCATCTATTGGACAGGACAGTCAATTTGACGTTATTTTCTCCTCTGGCTCCCATCATCTATCTCACACAATTCTTTTTTTTCCCTTGTATAAAGGTCTTTATAACATCATTGTGGAGTTTTTCTTTTATTATTTGAGCAAATATGATTTAAATATATTTAAAAATATTTATTGTATTCTCCCATTCACTTGCTCTTTTTCTAACTATGACGCCTTCCGCTACTTAGAAACCCGAAAATGTGAAAAGGGTCTGCACTCAATTATATATTCACTAAAGGAATCAATTGATCAATAATAATAATTAAAATAACAGGCAAGCAAATCAATGTGATTTCTCGATTGAACATAATAATTAATTAAATATGAGAATATTTACATGTAAAAAAAAACCATCAACTATGACATTTGATTTTAGTCATTATAATGGAATAATTGAAAAAGCAAACTATGAGTAGAGTAGATGAAACTAGACTTTGATTTAATTGAAAGAACAATGCTTACGATCTTAATGCAAAATACACAGTCTAATACTTTTGTATTTTTGTTTTCTTGATGCTCTAACTAATTTTTTAAACATAATTTTTATTATTTAGTGTATTTAAAACATGAATCAATGTAAATTAATGATCATTTATCTATTTTAAAAACATGTTGTAATCGCAGCCTAAAACATTTGCTCTACTGTAAATTTTTACCAGTTTTTGTGTGTATTATGTTATGTATACTCCATGTACAAAGTACTTATCAAAATCGTCCAGTTTACTCTTACTTTAAAGGGATAGTTACATGAAAAATAAAAATTACCTCATCGTTTACTCTCCCTCATGTGGTTTTTAATCTGTTAGTGTTTCTTTCTTTATTAAAATACAAAAGAAGATATTTTGAGGAATGTTACTGTTCTTGACACCTTAAACTTCCACAGTAAAAAAACAAAAGTGTGGACATCAATAATTGCCAGCTACAAGCATTTTTCAGAATATCTTCTTTTGTGTTCTACTAAAACAAGTAACTCAAACAGGTTTTGAACAATTAAATGATGGCACAATTTTAATTTTTGGGGAAAAAAATTCCTTATGTTTCTTTAAAAACAAACCATTACCATTTGAAGTATAATCTCATTTCCTTTTTTCATCAAAGGGCGATAGTATAACTTATGTTTGAACTGAAAATTAGATGAAGTTAACATTAAATGTTACCGGACTATGAATTTACATAAAAAGAGATGACCTTTTCTTCAAAACTCCACTGTGCACCACAGCTCAATATTATCCTTCAAATCCTTTTTGGGTTTCCTAAAGGAACACTACACTTTTTTATTGTTTTGTAAATAGCCTCACTTTAGATTAAAACTCAGCAAAAGTTCTAAGTTTGAGTTTTCCCAGCCAGCCAGCCAACCAGCCAGCCAACCCGCCAACCAGCCAGCCAAACAACCAACCAACCAACCAACCAACCAACCAACCAACCAACCAACAATCAAATCCAATAATCCAACCAACCAACAATTCAACAAACAATGAAACAATGAATATCAACCATTACTGAATCCATTCCACTGATCTCCAGGTCTGGCGGGAGCAAATTTTGCTTAGCTTGGCATAGATAATTTAATTGGATTAGACCATTAGCATCATACATCAAAGTGTTTCAATAATTTTATTTCTAAAGTATAACTTTATAATCTAAAGCTTGACTCTTCTGTACCTACATTGTGTACTAAGACTGACATAAAATGAACAGTTGCTATTTTCTATGCTAATTTAGCTAGGAAATACACTGTTATCTTAGTGTAATCATCAGGGAACTTGATTGAAACAGCAGGAGCAATGATATTATAATTCCCAGCCAACTTTTCATATTTTGTTGGTCTTAGAAATCGATGTATCTAAAGAAGATGCCTAGTATTAAATAGGAAAATTATCTAAACTCTTTGGTCATTTTTAAGTGAGATGCTAATGGTCTAATCCGATGATTTATGCTAAGCTAAGCTATAAGTGCTCCCGCCAGACCTGAAAATTGTATGAAATTTAACCTGCCGGCAGTGAACAGTTTCTGTTATTGTATAGAACAAAACAAGTGTACTGTCTCGGAAATCAAGCAGCACTGAGCTCAATGGTTGAAGGTGTTGGCTGTGCTCCTGGAATATGATTGACATGTTCCTCACAGAAGTTCAGGTTCACTCTTCAATGAGCTGAGCTGATTATGCTAATAAGACTTCATGAATAGAACGAAGTTTCAGACCTCCTCCTCTGGCTTACGCGCTGCAGTGTGTTAGCACCTAATGCTGCTATGTGACCTGCGCTTGAATTAGCTGATCTGGGATCTGACAGCTGCTGTATCTGACAGGCTATTCTCTGGCTGTCTGTTTTTTAAGCCTGATACTTGTATTTGCGCCCTGGCTACAGCACTCTGAGCGTGGAGAGCTGCCCGTCATTCTGTTTCCAGTGCTCTGCGTCTGACAGAGCTTAACCGTGGGCTTTCTTATTCCTCTTTGTAGGGGGTGTGAAAGAGAATAATGGAAGATGGTGTATGAAAAAAAAAAAAAACTGTGAAATTAGTCTTTTGTATTTAGTGGATGTTTTAGTGTTACTCTTTTGGTAAATGGATTATATTTAAAGATTTGTTGTTGTCTTTAGAGCTATGGACTGGAAATATTTTATATATGATAAATAATTAGACAATAAAATGTGAGATACTAAATAAATAAATACTAAATAAACTAAATTTAACTAAATAAATTAAAATTAAATAGCAATGAAAAATTTTTTGATTTAGTATGTTGTTTTTATTATTTTCTTCTGTTATGATCATTATTTTATCATCATTGTTTGTAGTTTTTTTTTTATAAATTAAATGTCAACTGAAAAAAAGAAACTATTGAAACATTTGATGTTACTCTTTTACTACATTTGTTGCTTTTTAGAGCTATGGACTGGACGTATTTATATAAGATATAATTAGACAAGAAGATGTCAATGAAATAAATTTGAAAATGAAATACAATAAAAACAACATTCACTCATTCATTCATTCATTCATTCATTTTCTTTTCGGCTTAGTCCTTTATTATTCTGGGTTCGCCACAGCGGAATGAACGGCAACTTATCTAGCATATGCTTCACGCATCAGAAACCCACGCGAATAATAAAATAACAATAAAATAAAATATAATAACAATGATATAAAGTAAAAATCACATAAAATAACAATGAAATACAACAACAATAAGATAAATCATAACAATAAAGTTATGGATGAGTGTGTTTGTGGATGCGGTTCATTCCACTGTGGCGACCTCAGATTAATAAAAGGACTTAGCTAAAAGAAAATGAATGAATGAATAAATGAATGAAATAAAACAACAATACATAACAAATAAAATTGTTGGCTTAAAGATCAACAAATAAATAAACTTATTAAAGGGGTGGTCCAGAATGTAATTTTAAGGCTTGGTTGTGTTTATAAGATGCAAAGCAATGTGTGCTCATGTTTCACTTGAGGGAAATCATGTTATTTTTTCATATATCTCACTTTAATTATACAAAGCTACTCAGCTAACATGAAAACGACTGATATATTTCCTAGTTTCTCTAAAAGGCCCGCCCTCAAGTGACTATGATTGGTCATCGTCATAATGTGCAGCGATTCGCGGATTGGCTCCCCGTCACGCCAGTACAAGCATGTGCTTTTCTGCTGTGTAAACAGTTGCCTGATCTCCGGAAAAAAATTTGACAAGTGTCTGTAACGAGGGAAAAAGTTTTGCGGCTCCTTTGAAAGATATCGCTATTGCGTGTGTCTATGTGTGTGCGTAAATGTGTGAACTTTCTGTAACAAGTGCATGTGCGCGGGACCTCTTTTTTTTCTGATGCTTGCATTAAAATATTTTTTGTAAAATATTGTGACAGAAGAATAAAGCACAAGATGTGGGATGTGACCTGTGTGAGCCTTAATTTATTTTTCTGCTGCTACACAAGTTAGGTGAGCTATACTGTATTTTTTTTAACTCAACGCTCTACACAACGTCTTTCACATATATCCGGAATATGCAGGCGTAAGTAAAATGAATCGTTCACATATCTTTTGCGACGTCATTATCTGAGGTGTAAACCGCATGGAAAAGCTGCCTAAAGACAATTAATGCAAAGATGCAAAAAAATGATCTGCTTTATGCATAAAACAAAAACAAATGCTGATGTATTTGCATCCTTGCTAGTAA
Organism: Danio rerio; assembly: GCF_052040795.2. Lineage (NCBI taxonomy): Eukaryota > Metazoa > Chordata > Actinopteri > Cypriniformes > Danionidae > Danio > Danio rerio. The sequence goes on along the minus strand of NC_141021.1, from coordinate 45,590,208 downwards.
GTAAGTCTACTTCAGGACTGCCAGTTAAGGGCAAGACCTCAAATTACACATTCATTGATAACAGCTGGTTTGTTTTTATAGCATAAATTAGTATAAATAAGATGATTTCACCACAAGTAATGAAAGTCATGTAAAAAAAGAAAAAAGTAAATAAATACTGGTGTGAGTGTGATTCCGGGGGGCTTTTACAGCTGTTGCACATTGGGTCGCCCGTAAGTGACTCTCTAACAGCTTCAGTCCTGAGAATGCAGGAGAACATCTGCTTCGCCGAAAACAAATCATCATTAAATGAAGGCCTTGAAGTAAAAGCATCCGCTTCTCAACAGAATCATCTCAGCAATTTGTCCAATGCAATGCACCGCAGTGTGGGCCCACAGTAATTAATTGGAAAACAAAATGAAGCAACTAGCCTATCTGTGTCAGCAGACTGCGCTTTTGCCCAGTTACTGGAGTGTAACCATGGTCTCGTGTGTTATGCTATTACACTCTCGGGCACACACACACACCATAAACAAATCTAAAACAGTACTAATTACTAAATAATGTAACTAAATATGTTATTTTTAGCATATTTTAGTTATTTGATACACAGTCAGATGTTTGATGCTGATGAATGAATAAATGAATGCCTTTTACTAAACATATATTATTTTAAGCATGTATGTAATTGTGGTTTATTATTGTATTTATATATTTTGCTGTTGTATTTTTTATATATGCTTTATTTTAGTATGTCTGTAGTTTTTGTCTAAACTAAATTGCCCGTAGTGTATTTCTGTGCATGTGACCGGGTTTGGGTGTTTCTCAGTACTGGGTTGCAGCTTGAAGGGCATCCGCTGCGTATACTGGATAAGTTGGCGGTTCATTCCACTGTGGCGACCCTTGATTATTAAAGGGAATGTCAGTGAAATGAAATAACAATAATAATAAAGAAGAAAATATTATAATATAAAAGTAAAAAATAAAAAGTGCGCTTATACAACAGTTTGACGGAATAATCATGTATATAAAAAGAAAATAAAAAACGAGAGTCTAAAAATCCTTTTGTATGAGGAACTACTTTCTTCTGCCATTCATTCACATCTGCAGCTGACATCAGAACAGCAGAAAGGGTTACTAATTCACCAACGTCACTTTAGAGCAAGTATTTGAATGATTCTCTTGCTTAATGTCTAAAGTGATGACAGAACAGGTGACTTTGTTCACGTTTTAAGATTATAAAGCTGAACGGCATGAAATGTCTGCAGAGATTTCCCAGTTTTTTCCCTCTTGCAATCGGGAGATCACAATAATTAACCCAAAGCCAAAGCAGCGCAATCACTACCAGATTACTGTTGTGTTTGTGATAAGGAAAAAAGGCCAAATACATGCGGTCATTTCTTCTTTCTTTCTTTTTACTGAACTAGTCTGTAGTAGTGCTTGAGCTCAATGAAGGCTAGGAACACAATATTTTCAAATCCAGGATATTTTTTATTCAAATTTATCTCAATAAATAAGTCAAAAACCATGTCATAATGCAACATAGTAATCTTAACATTGTCAAACATCTTAAATTGGTTAAAAAACAAAAAACTATACATCATAAATATATGGAATAATATAAACAAAGATTGAGTAATAATAATAAGATTCTGAGTTAGAATTTTTTATTTATTTATTTATTTTTTTTTGAAAAACACTATATCCACCTTAGGCTATATTCTACTACTGTAATACCATTTAGAAAAGCTAGGAAATCAATGCTTTGTTTGACAAGTAAGATTAAGTTAGTTAGACAAACGACTTGTTTGGTCATCCTGAACTGTTATATAGCACTTTGTAAAGAAACTGATCTGGCGGATATTGCGTTTGTGAAAAAATACATTTTGTACTAGGCCTACAATGTACATTTTTTATTATATTAATGGCAGCAATTCACACATAGATTAAGGTACATCTGAACTGTGATTTTCAATAATAAAATCCAATGTCAAAAAATGTTGTTTTATCTCGTTTTGCAACCAAACTCTTCAAATATATATAAATGTGTGTGTGTGTGTGTGTGTGTGTGTGTGTGTGTGTGTGTGTGTGTGTGCGTGTGTGCGTGCATGTGTGCGTGCGTGCGTGTGTGTGTGTGCTTGGTCCTTTACTGACAGCTGTGTGTGTGGATCGGAAAATATAGCGAAAAGTCCTACATGACTCAAGTGGTGCTCGCTGCAGAGCCATTTGAGCAGAGCTGAGCTCCAGCGAGGGGTAGCTTGAGCTTGAGCTCCACCTTTTTTGCACTTCTTCTACGAGTGATGTCACTGGGGGTAGGGTTAGGGGTGGGGTTGGTGTACGCATTAAAACAGCTTACAGGAGGCAGAGCGAGAGCTCATGCTCCCCCTCGCTGGAGCTCAGCCCTGCTCAAATAGCTCTGCAGCGAGCACCCTCTCACATGACTGTCACCGACTCGGTCCCAGTCATTCCCCCTGGCTGGCCAGCAGAGGCCACCATCACCGGACTTTTAGCATTACGTCATCCACTTACACTGACAAGCATGCACACCTGCAGCTCATACAGCTAACGACCCACGCTAACCCATATAAGCAGCACACACACTCCAGTTCAGTGCGAAGTCTTGTTCTGCCCTATCTGATGTTACTGAGCGTTATCTCCTTGCCTGATCTCCCATGTTTTACCTGGACTGTTACCGACTCGCCGCCTGTCCTGAACCACGCCTGATATCTCGACTCTGAACCACGCCGCCTACCACTGATCCATGCCCTTAGACCCATTCTGAATACTACTGATGTGAGTTTGCACGTAAGTGCGTGTTGTATGATTGTGTTTGAACTGTGTCTAATAAATTTACTGCAAACGGATCCCTCCGTGTCTGGCTCCTCGTTACAATGACGGTAGTAGTTTGATCGCAGTGTTTACTTCAATAATGCCACTAACATATGCATACTCCACATGTCTTAGTTCCTTTTCTGTTTAGTTCAGTTATGACTTTAGTCAGATTAAGGTCATAAAAAATAGCTGTTTTGAACTTATGTAGGCCTACAGTTCAAAATTCATGTTTAACTGAATAAACAGCTAGTAAACACAAGTACATCTTATTGAACATCATTTATTTTCATCACCAATTATTATACTAGAACAGTTTCTCAAGCAGTTTGTGATGCATTTTGGAAACGGGAGATGAGCCCCTGGTCTAATGTGCCACCTGGCTTGAAAAACCTATTCTCAAAGACTTATTATTTGGGTAGCACACGTATTCTAAATGCCTTCGGCAGAATTCAAATGAGCCATATTAATCTGGATTAATTCCGCATTATATTTTATATATATATATATATATATATATATATATATATATATATATATATATATATATATATATATATATATATATATATATATATATTTATTTATTATATTAGGGTTCCACCACTGCTGATAAAAGCTATATCGCACTGCTACGAGTGTGATATTGCGTTTATATGACGGGTGTTCGGGGGTAAGGTTTCCGAGTAACACTGTTGAGAACTGGAATGAGAAAGTAACTGAAATTAGGCTGTTATAATCTTCTAATGGCTTATTATGTGCTCCTGACGCCATCTTGTAGATAGATATTGTCAACCGTCTTTGGTCAGCTCAGTATGGCAGGCTAATGGCCGCCAACGCGCTGTCTCTCAGAAATGATAAATATTTTAAATAAGTCACTGTCCTTATAAATAAACTGCATAGTTTCAATCTAAACAACTGTTGTCCAACAGCTGCAATAATTGTCAAACTGTAAAGAATCCTCTGCTTGTCGCTGTATGTGGGCGGAGTAAAACAGAAGAGTGAGGAGGTTGTACAGATGCTGTTACTGCAGAATATCACACAAATCAGATTCAAGAACCAGACAGAACTGTTCTATAGGTAAAAAAAAAAATGTAAATAAATTATAAAAAAGTATATATATATATATATATATATATATATATATATATATATATATATATATATATATATATATATATATATATATATATATATATATAGGTTTTTTGTTCATATAAATATTAATATTTATTGTATTATAATTGTTGTTGTAGTCACGGTTGTCGTTGTCCTCATCGTCATCACAATTACAAAAAAGAATACTAAAATAGCACAGAAAAACTACTAATTAAAATCTAATTCAAAACATTATTAATATTATTATTAAACATTATATCAGCATAAAACAATATTGTGCTGCAGTGAAATCCATTCTCTTTAAATGCAGTTTTCAAACAACCGACTAGATGCATACTGGCATAACACTTAAACTAGGCCATGGCCTACTTGGGTAAGATATAGCAGTGTTTTGATTTATTTATTTATTTCTGGGACAAACAGTGGGTTTGCTCTGTTCTTTTCTGAGGAGGACCGTTTTCACATGTGTAGTGAGCTTTTTCCATCCTTCATACAGTATGTACTGTGAAAAATAATGCACATAGTTAAGCATCTCAACCACAACCCTGATGGCAAATAAAGTATTACTACAGATGGAATACAAGACAAAAAATAAAAAATAAATAAATACAACAGCACTAATGCTACGTCACAAACCAGTAAAACACATGAGGATTGTTTTTTGATGACACTCACATCGAGGTCAGACTTTGATAAAGAGCAGTGTTGCTCTTGTTGTCATCTCTCTGTAATGAGAACGCCATCGCTGATGATGTCAGCATTTGTTGCCGAAAAGCAAATTTGCATTCAGTCCCTCGAGGGCTTGGTGATGGAGAAGATTTATGCCCAATAGTGGATACATCACTGTCACGCTGTAATCATAATAAACACTGCGGCCCGTCCCCGCTGATACTTCGCTTTGAATTTAGAGGACAGGACAGGACCCGCATTTATAGTCATCTCGCAAGTCATATATAAGCATTCATCTCAGCATTATACAGTCAAACTATGCAGGCCCGCTGTCACCTGATAGCTGCCGTATTGATTTATGGGCTGGAGACTAACCTGGCACATGCACTATTTAAACACACAGCGAGTGGCGTTTGAATGGCAGCTGTGGGGGATCTGTCAAATTAAACCTGCCTTAATTTCCACTCGCCTCTGTTGGTGGGCTTTTCACTTTGATGTAATTCGCGTCTCCGTTATGATAACAGAAAGACCGTTTCCTTTCTGTTATTGTGGATTGCACACATTTAACAAATTATTTATTTTTTATTTATATCTATTAATCATTTGTCTGCCTTAGTCTGCCTGTCTGTCTATCTGTCTACATACGGTATCTATCTATCTATCTATCTATCTATCTATCTATCTATCTATCTATCTATCTATCTATCTATCTATCTATCTATCTATCTATCTATCTATCTATCTGTCTATCTGTCTATCTATCTATCTATCTATCTATCTATCTACTGTCCGTCCGTCCGCCCATATACAGTATTCGTCCATCCATATACAGTATTCGTGTATCCAAATACAGTATCTTTATCTACAGTATTTATATCTAGTGTCTGTCTGGGACACTATCCACAGTATCCATCCATCAATCCATCCATCTTATAAACCTTAATTCTTTAAACTCATGTTATATCTAATATTTTGCTTTACTTTCTGATATTTTGAGGGCTTGATATCTAAAATGTGTTGACTGTGTTTATATATTATATGACTTATATATGTTATATATGTTTATACAACTTAAAAAATTATTGTAATTTCTTACAGCTCTTTATTTTCTCAAAATATAATTTAACCTTGGTTCAAACTTTAAAATGTAATTTAATTTAATCAAAATCAAAAATATTAATTGTGATAAAGATAAAAAATCACATTCAAATAAAAGTATAAATATTATTTATTATAAATGCATTAAATATATGTTTTACTTTAGTAAAAAAAAGTATTTTTCCTTAGATCAATGTATAATCTTGGTTTGCACCAACGCAATAAAAAATAAATAAAATAAAATGAAAATAATGTAATGTTCAACCCAGGCTCATTCTGAAAATGTTCCGCTAAATACATTTCTGGAGATGATGAAATGTGCCAGACGCAACGTTTTTTTTTTTTTTTTCGTTTTTTTTTTGCAGTTTTTGTTTTTGCGAATGCACCAGGGGGCGCTGTGTATGCTTCTTGATATCTCAAATTTCTCTTGTGAGTGCCATTCGCACCTGTTGTTCTCATGTAAATCCACCAGAGGCCGCTGTAAACTCACTGACTGACCGACTGGCGGATTGACTGACCCACCCTCCTCCTTCCCTACCAATAATGTTTTTAAAAGCACTGATTGACCCAGCCACCCACCCACTTTCCTAAACGTAACCAAGAGTTTTAAAAAGCAATTCAGAAAAAGAAAAGCCCTCGTCTGATTTTTACCACGTTTTCGATATAACCACATTCTCACCCTGTTATTTACTTGTTTATTACAATTTTCGGCTTCTGTTTTTATATTGCGTACTTTTGGAACCATTCTTCGAGCCCATGTTGAGTGTGTTACAGCTGAATTTACTTTCCATATAGCATATTTTTAAAATAGCATATTTTAAAATTGACTTTCCATCAAATTATAGTTTTGTTGAAAATGAAAATGTTTTTTTTTTTTAAACATTAATCAGAATATTTATTCTGCTCAAGGAAAACAAACGCATTGATTTAAAGGTAAAAGAAATGTTTTTTTTAGATGATGAATTAATTGAATTACTTGGTAAAACTTAAAATCAAAATCCAAGTAAAGTTGTGCTTTGGATTAAACAAAAATACATGCATATAACTAGGCTGTGCTATTGCTAGTTATTTTATTTTCTGTATTGGTGCTTTTAGTATGGATATAAATGTCACGCAAGATTGTAACAATAAAACTAAATGCACTACTGGTCAAAAGTTTGGGGTCAGTACGATTTTTAATTGTTTTAAAATAATCTTATCCTACTAATCAAGGCTGCTATTATTTCATCAAAAATACAGTACAAATTGTTAAATTGTTCAATGTTATTACACTATAGAATAACTGTTTAAAAATAATTTATCATTTTATTTAATAATTTATTCTAGTAATTATTTATTTATCATTTAACATGATCCTACAGAAATGACTCTATTTATTATTATTATTATTATTATTATTATTATTATTATTATTATTAATATTATAGTTATTATTGTTGTTATTGTTATTAATAATATATATATATATATATATATATATATATATATATATATATATATATATATATATATATATATATATATTTGTTTTTTTTATTGTATTAGTAATAAAAGCAATAATTACTGGAGTACAGTACAATTTTACTTTTTTTTTTTTTTACATTTAATAAATGCTGCCTTGCTAAACAGAATACTTTCATAAAAAAGTTTAAAGAACTATATATACATTACTTTGAGAAAAAAACTACATGTTATAGTCAGAAACCCTCTTCTTTCCCTTCACCTAATATAAAATTGTAATGTAAAAATGAAAGACACAATAGTTGTTTGTTGACTTTTAAAATAGCAGTGTTTTAGTTTGAAGAGGGGAAAAATGGATCAATAAAAAAAGTATTTCCAGTCTTTGTTGAACTTTTCCAGAAATGCTGTATTTTTAGCGATCATCTTTTCCTATTCTTTTCCCCAATATTTCACTTTCAAATGTATTTTCCTTCTCAAAAGAAAGCCATCACTCTTTTTCCCTTCCTTAAAGAAGTGTAATAATCGTAATCCAAACAGGATTGCTAGCTACATTAATCTGACATTCTCCAGGTCCAGCTCAACCTACATCCTGCAAGTTTTTCGAGGGGGAAACTAGCCCTTTTTTTGTATTTTGAGATATAACTGAATTTGTGGGTTTGAGCTGCTGTTATAATGAAGCGCGTGTGTCTTGGGTGTCTCATTAAAACTGTGGTGTGATGAAAGAACAGCGTGCGGGTTCAGGCACATTACTGTAAACCACATGAAATCTGTGATTTTACCAGGCCAGTGCCTCATTCCTTGTGCACCATAAGATTAATGATGCAGTCATGACAGATGAAACCGAAAAACCCATTCAGTTCTTGGAAAGCCTATTTTGGTGGAAATGTTTTGCATTGCTTGGGGAAAAAAAGACGTTAAGCTTGATGAAGCTATGACTTGGAAATACAAGTTCATTACTCCTTTGAGATCAAGTTTCTCATTACGAATGCACTAAGTTAAGGAAAAATGTAGCACTTGATGAAGGAAACAACATTTCTTGATCACACTTTAATTTAAGGTACAATTCTCACTATTAACAAACCATTATCTATGAATTTTAGATGAATAAACTCCTGATTAGCTGCTTATTAAAGTTGAGATAGGTTTAGGTTTTGGGTAGGATTGGGGATGTAGAACAAGATTGTGATTTAAAACTACTAATAAACAGCTAATATCTTAATAATAGGCATGCATTAAGCAACTTCGTAAGAATGGGTCATTAAACTAATGTACACCTCCTGACAAAAGTCTTGTCATCAATCCCAGTTGTAAGAGCAATAAACAACTACCTGACATCTTGATCATTTGGAAAAGGGGCAGGAAGGCCGATTTTTCAGATGAATCATCTTTTAAACTGCATCCCAATCATCACAAATGCTGCAGAAGACCTATTGAAACCAGCATAGATTCAAAATTCTCACAGAAATCAGTCAAGTTAGGTGAAGGAAAAATCATGGTTTGGTTACATTAAGTATAGTGTTATGCGAGAGATCTGCAGAGTGATCAAAAGCCTGAGGTATCAAGACATTTGTGCTGCCCATTATATTACAAACCACTGGAGAGAGCAAATTCTTAAGCAGTATAGCGCTCCTCAAACTTCAGCCTTCACATCAAAGTTCCTGAAGGCAAATAAGGTCAAGGTGCTCCAGGATTGGTTAGCCCAGCCAGTGTTTTACGTTTTGTCAGTTTAGTGGCTAATTCGTAAGTTCATTCATATAAAAATGTACGATTTTAAAAAGGAGGCGTGGCACCCAACCCTAACCCTAACGGTCATTGGATGATGAGAAAATCGTACTAAATTGTACGAAATAGATCGTATGAATTCATACGAATTAGCCACTAAATTAAAAAGTTACGAATTGCTGTGAGGTAAGCCCAGTCACCAGACATAAACATGTTTGAGCATATCTGGGGTGAGCTGGAGGAGACATTGAAGATGAATTAAAAAAAATCTTGATGAACTCTGGGAGTCCAAAGAGAGTCCACAAACACTTTCTTTGCCATTCCACTTTATTAATATGTTATTTGAGACATTGGAGCGATGTATGGATGCACTCGTCCAAGCTCATGGGAGTCATGATAAATTAAGCATACTCTGGAGACCTTTGCCTTTCATATATGCCACTTCTGATACCAAATGATCAACTAGAAGTCACGCTATTATTTGTTGTTCCTAAAACTTGGAACACAGACTTTTGTCAGGTGTCAGGTGTCACCTTCTAAACAAAAATGATCCGACATAACATAACTAAATATAAATGACATTAATGTATTTTTGTCCCCCAGATGTCATTGAGTCCGATTTTTTTTTTCGTTACAAAAATTGCTGAAGCTTTTATCACAATAAAGATGTGTATACAGTAATCACGGTATTAATGTAAGCTGGTTATTTTAACAGGTTAAAAAAAAAGAACTCAACATTTATGTGTTTTTGAATTCTACATAGATGTTCAGAGCAAACTAATCAAAATCATACCATGCATGCTCATAAATACATTTTATTGTATTACTAAATATATGCACATCTATTTGTTAAGATTCTTGTTCTTTTACCTGTGTTTTTTCTATCTTGTAATGCTTGAAATAAAGCACCGTGGGTCCAGTTTCTCATTAAGGAGAATTGTTAACAAGTGAGCCTCTAACGATGAGGAAATCTGAACATGCTGGGTGTGCTGTCACGGGCTGATGGGCTAATAATGCTGCACTTACCTTTCCAAAAAGTGTCAGGTAAAAAAGGAGAAAAAGAAATCTATTTATAGCTTTAATGTTTAATGGCTGTGAACCTCCACACTCACCAATGTTAGAGAATACAGCATGATTTATAAAAAAGTAAGATCATGTATACCCCTAAAGGTGCAGCTAAATATTAAAAGATGAATCCATTTTTTTTTTTTTTTTATTGCGGGTCAAAAAATACATACAACCTATTAAACATTTGTGAGTGTGACAAAAATGAATGAATGAAAAAAGAAATGTCAAAAAAAAAAAAATAAAATAAAATAAAAAATATATATATATATATATATACATATATATATATATATATATATATATATATATATATATATATATATATATATATATATATATATGTATTTTTTTTTTTGCTTTACAACATGCACTGCAAAATGTTTAATAACTCTAAATAAGTAATACCTAAAACACAAACATGCATAAATATTATACAAGACTGCATAAAAAAAGTATTTTAAAAACTAAATTTAAGAATATCATTTCCTAAATGTTGTTAAAGAAAGCTCTTTTCCAGCTCTAGGTATTTCTATTTGTGTGTAGAATATTTTGCTAAATTTAATTTAAAAAAATATAGTATCTGCATCAACAATAATAAATAAATAAATAAATAAATAAACAAATAAACAAATAAATAAATGATGATAATAATAATAATAATAATAATAATAATAATAATAACAAATAAACAAATAATAACAGAAATTGTCATCATCAATTATCATTATTTTGTTTTATTTATGCATTTATTTATTTGCTTATTCCCTGCCTATTATTAATATATCAGTTGTAATAATAATAATAATAATAATAATAATAATAATAAATATAGCTGCAAGCAGCCATTAAGGGGCCAAGCACTTTACAGCCAGGATGAGCAAAGCAATCCAGAGGCCAAAAACGGTGGCAGAGTTACAAATTTGATGTGTTGTCGTCAGTGTTGTTGTTGTTGTTATTATTATTATTATTATTATTATTATTATTTATTTTTATTATTTCTGCTTAATACCTGCCTGTTATTGATATATTAGTTGTAATAATAATAATAATAATAATAATAATAATTATTATTATTATTATTATTATTATTATTATTATTATTATTATTATAAATCTGTTGTTGTTGTTGTTGTTGTTACTATTATTACTACCACTAAAACTATATATTTACTACCATTAACAGTTGCTGTTGGTTATTATCAGTATTTTTAATGATATGTATTAGTGATTAAATCAATCCTGCTGTATTAAAAATAGAAATGGTACCAGCAGCAACAATTATTGCTGATCTTTTTATTATTAGTAGTAGCCGTGTTAGTACTTATTTTACACCATGTTGTTAGATTGAAGTATATTTATTTAACTGCATGCTATAAAAACCATCACTGACTAGTCTGTTTTCCTTTTGATTTTTTAGGAGCAGCTTAACGACTGTATAATTCTGTGGAAACGGTTAATAAAGGGACTAGCTGAAATCTATAGTGGATAAGCACTGTGCAGTAGAGAGTTTGTTTGGTGATGTATCAGCGATTATCTCTGAGTGTTGTTAAGTGTTTGTCTGTTCCAGACGTGACCTCTCGTGCAGTGGAGAGCTGCTCTGTGCTCTTACTGTGAGCATGATGCCATTGATCACTGTCATTGATTCCAGTAGACTCCAGCTATTGATCAGTTCCAGTGTCATCCTACAGCTCTTCTCTTTTATTTGCCATGCAGGCCTGCGCAAACCCTATCTAAAAGCAGCTTAGGTAAGCAAATGAATGCATGATTCATTTTGAATTTTGAAGTTTTAACTTGCTTTAGTGACTGCATGGAACTTAGTGATGCAGAAACTTGTTCTTTCATATTTTCATTAATTCTTTTTTCTCTTTCTTTCTTTCTTTCTTTTTCTTTCTTTCTTTCTTTCTTTCTTTCTTTCTTTCTTTCTTTCTTTCTTACTTACTTTCTTTCTTTCTTTCTTTCTTTCTTTCTTTCTTTCTTTCTTTCTTTTGTTCTTTCTTAATAAACAAACAAATAAATATACATTGGCCGAGAGAGCTTAACGCGCTGCAATTTAAGAAAACACATCCAATTGCAAAAAACACCAACAAATTAAGAAACAATCTACATCAGTTTGACAGCACACGTGTTGCAAATTCTCACAACACAAACAGCTGAAGAAATGTGCTGCATCTAGTCACAACACAAACAACTGAAGGATCTTGCTGCATTTTGTCACAACACAAACAACTGAAGAAACGCACTACAATATGTCACAACACAAAAAACTGAAGAAACGCGTTACTTTTTGTCACAACACTTGCAAACATCCATGTAACACAACAGGATTGTTTGAAGGGGACCCGAAAACATGGGACCCTGCTGAGATATGAATGTGTTTTTTTGCCGTGACTGTTGCTCAATGAAGTTGTTGATGGTCTTTTAAAGGTTTTTTTTTTACATGATCACATGATTCCATTGTCATTTGTAAATTATTAGCCTAAATAAACTGATGATTAAATGTCAAATATTTTTTTAATAAATGCAGCACTTTTCTTTGGTTGTTTGTGTTGTGACCAAATGCAGCACGTTCCTTCAGTTGAGAATTTGCAACACGTGTGCTGTCAAACTGCTGAGGATTGTTACCTAATTTGTGTGTTGTTTTTTACCTGTATATGTTTTCCTAAATTGCAGCACGTTAAGCTCTCTCTGCAAGCTTATGAATAAGATTTCATTTCAAAATAGAAAGTAGACATGTGACATGATGGCATATACAGTTAAAGTCAGAATTATTAGCCTCTCTGAATTATAAGCCCCCGTTTCATTTACCCCAATTTCTGTTTAACGGAGAGCATATTTTTTCAGCACATTTCTAAACATAATAGTTTTCACTCATTTCTAAAAACTGATTTCTTTTGTCTTTGCCATGATGCAGTAAATATAATATTTGACTAGATATTTTACAAGACACTTCTATACAGCTATAACTGACATTTAAAGGCTTAAATAGATTAATTAAGTTAACTAGACAGGTTAGGGTAATTAGGCAAGTTATTGTATAACGATAGTTTGTTCTGTAGACAATCAAAAAAATATATAGCTCAAAGGGGCTAATAATATTGACCTTAAAATAGTGTTAAAAAATGTAAAAACAGTTTTTATTCTAGCTGTAATAAAATAAATAAAACTTTCTCCAGAAGAAAAAAATATTATTAGACATACTGTAAAAATGGTAACGCGGTGGCGCAGTGTGTAGCACATTCACCTCACAGCAAGAAGGTCGCTGGTACGAGTCTCGGCTGGGTCAGTTTATGTTAAACATAATTTGGGAAATATTTAAAAACGAAAAAAACTATTCAAAGGGGGCTAATAATTCTGACTTACTAATAACAACAAAAACAAACTAATAAATAGATTAAAAAAAAGTTTTCATTTCAGAATAAAAAGTGCACATGTAGTGATTGCATATATGTGCAAAAAATAATGCATAAATAAATAAATAACATTTAATTAAATACAATTAAAAATTTCTTAAATTGTAGATGGGCTGAATAAATTTACTCTCTGCCAATAGGTGTCACATATAAAACAGCATGTTTTATAAGTGTTTGGGTTAGTGCTGTAAACAATGCAGCTAATGTACTATTTATTATATAGCGGGTATTTATTATTCATTTATACAGAGATAATCTAAAAAGAAAATGACATAGAAGACCTTAGCATATCACTCAGTTCTGTGTTCACATTAGTTTCCGGTTACATTAAGCTTAATAGAGTTTTATATCTAGCAACGCCCCTGATCTCTTGTCTCTGTTGTACTCTGTTTGCACACTTTGTAGTGTAAAGTCATTGTAGATTGTTTTGTATGCAGGTCCGGAACAAGGATTGGCCAAATTAGGATATATAAAAATGCCCTGGTTGTACTTTTGGAGCAAAATTCCAGTTGAAATTTTTTGATGGTGCATCAATTTACACTAAAGCATGCAATTTCTCAGTGCAACTTTCATTCCAATAGTAATCCACAAAAAGAAATGTGAAATTGAAGCATTTTTTCATAGAAGCTGTTGGACTTTTGGACCCCACTGTATCGTCCATCATTTGAAACTGTGGAATATCTTGAAACAAGCCCATAAATGTTTAATGGCCAACCATTATACCAGAAATTGATCTTGATTTAAGTAGGACAATGAATATGGCTCTAGTTGATTCTGTCGTTCTGCCGCCAGGCTCAAACTCTCCACTTCTGCAGACACAATGAATTTGATGAGGTCTTTACTCCACACAAAACATCCCGGCCTCACCACAAAGCATGCTGGGAGTGAAACAGGATTGTAAATGCGTGGTGAGGGGCCAGCAGCAGTCTCGCTTTACTCGTCTTAAAACCGTTCGCAACAGGCTGCATTTGTCATTTCCACAGTTCCGCGTGCAGTGCCAGCCTGCGAAAAGCGTTTTCTCTCACTTCCAGCAGATAAGGGGCTCGTGTGAACCCTGCACTTTTCAGAATGAGATGCAGCTGAAGTACTTAGCGACGCACATGCATTAGATAAATCAAAGTGGAAAAGATTTTGGCAAGGTGAGAGAGAGATAGAGAGAGAGAGAAAGAGAGAGAGAGAGAGAGAGAGGGTGGAAAGTGAATTCTGTATAACCTCACATTCACTATTCAGTTTTATGCAAATGTGATCTAATGGCTCAAGGAGACGGTCTAAGCTGTGGGCAACCTTTTGTTTTCAATTTTGACAGCTTCTTTCTTTCCTCTTTTATTTTCACAAACCTGAACTTTAAAATAGGCAAAGAAAATGTAAACTGCATTTCATTTTTATATATAATTTCAGGCCATATACATAAGGGCAGCTTAAACATATTTAAACAGCAATATATATATATATATATATATATATATATATATATATATATATATATATATATATATATATATATATATATATATATATATATATATGTTCATTCATTTTGTTTTTGGCTTAGTCCCTTTTTTCATTAATCTGGGGTCACCACAATGGAAAGAACCATCAGCTTACCTAATTCACCTGTATCGCATGTCTTTGGAGTTGTTGGGGAAATCGGAGCACCCGGAGGAAACCCACGCAGACGCAGGAAGAACATGCAAACTCCACACAAAAATTCCAACTGACCCAGCTGAGGCTCAAACCAGCAACCTTCTTGCTGTAAGGGGACAGCTACCTACTGCGCCACCATGTCGCATATCTTCATAAGCTTCTTCACAGCATTTTTTCAGTATACTGTATGTTTCAAAAAAATCATTACAGAACAAGAAAGTGACATTTCAAGTCGATCTCTCCCTTTTGTATTTTGTAGTGCTGTATGTATACCATAGCAATCTGCTATAGTTTGCTTTGCTCTGGCTTTTTCTGGGTTAATTATTGTGACAATTAACCTGATTGCAACAGGGATATATTGGGAAATCTCTGTAGACTGATGGCATTTCATGTTACGTTCAGCAATACAATCTTAAAATGTGAGCAAAATCACCTGTTTTGTCATCACATTAGACATTACGCTATAGAGAATCATTCAAACACTAGCTCTAAAGTGACGTTGGTGAATTAGCAACAGTTTCTGCTGTTCTGACCAGCTGCATATGTGAATGAAGGGCAGAAGAAAACTAGTTCCTCTTAAAAAACAGAGTTGACACAATATCACACTCGTAGGAGTGCGGTATAACTGTATACTGTCACTAGTGGGACACTAAGGGACTTGGCCTATGGCCTCAAGCCAATGCATGCCTCCCACCAGTGCCAATATACAGCCATATCACACTGCTACTTGCGATATTGCTCATATATATATATATATATATATATATATATATATATATATATATATATATATATATATATATATATTTTTTTTTTTTTTTTTTTTTTTTTTTCAGCTGGAATAAAAGCAGTTTTAAATTTTTTTAAAACAATTTTAAGGTCAAAATTATTGGCCCCTTCAGGCTGTATTTTTTTTTTCGATAGACTACAGAACAAACTATCGTTATCCAATAACTTGCCTAATTACCCTAACCTGCCTAGTTAACCTAATTACCCTAGTTAAGCCTTTAAATGTCACTTTAAGCTGTATAGACAGGTCTTGAAAGAGATCTAGTCAAATATAATTTAATGTCATCATGGCAAAGATAAAATAAATCAGTTATTAGAAATGAGTCATTTAAACTATTATGATTAGAAATTTGTTTAAAGTTCTTCTCTCGTTAAGCAGGAGTTGGAGAAAAAAAATAGTCATTGTTATCGCTTTTTATATATATAATCATTTAATAAATTGTAGTTGTTATTATTTTTTACATTGTAGAGTTGCATAAAAAAAACCTTGATAACTAGCTGAGATAAAATACAAAGATCAGTTCCATGCAGATTAATGAACAGAAAATACAAACAAAACACCAGAAAAAGACCAGCAATAATTACATATTCAGTAAATTTGGTATCTTGTCTAAGTGACAAGCAGCACAATATTGTGTGGCCTCCAGCATGGTTACACCTTTTAAGATGAAATATTATACATTTGATGGGCTTTATCAGATTGTTGCATGCTATTATAGTTTATCTCTTTTTTTCTGCTTTTATCAAAGCATGTGGGAAATCAAAGTAAATGTCTTCTTAGAGAAACAATAGAAAGAACTTTAGGAAAAGATGAGAGAGGTTTCCAACAACATCTGGGCTTATGGATTCTGGATCAACTTCAAACATGCTCTTTAAGTTGTTCACGCATCATCAAAGAGACTCAGATCCACCTGCTCCAGCTAAATGCACTTGCTTAGTTAAGAGAACTTTTTGTGTGGCTTTTTGACCTTAAGTGAGCTTTAAATCACTGGATAAGTACTTCAATAAACACACAAAGGGGTTAGGTTTATTTGCACTTACTGTGTTGTTTTAGCACCTATTCAGTCCCACAGTTACTCAAGAATCTTATGGATGCATTCATTTCTTTGTTTGTGTTTGTTAAAGTTACACTATGTAACTTTGGTACCCAAGGTAATACATAAAACTGCATGTGTACAGTATATCTCTTAAAAATATCATTGTTTTGGCTTTGCTTCCCTGTGCGGGTGAATTTGTTTTTTGTTTTTGGCATCAGTGTACACAATAAAATCTAAATTGTAAACAAAAATCTTTGCTGTTGTTTTGAGTTATCGGAAATGTTGATGTTTAAAAGTTATGTTATAAAAAGTTGTGGTCCTCCTCAAACACAATCGCAGCAACAGCAACTCAAAATACTACTGGGTTAAGATGGCAAAGATTGCACATTGACTATTTAAACAGATGACTGTAAGGCTCTGTCTACATGTACATGGGTATTTTCGAAACCTTGGAAAACAAATCAGGTGACTGAAACCAAAACTTTCTGAAAACCTTTCTGAAACTGCAGTTAAGGTGTGGCTGTGTTGACACTACAGTTGGTTAGTTTTCGCCTCATGGCATCAGTCTGTACACTGTTTTCTGATTTCTGATTGGCCAACATGGCTGGGATTACACCAAACATGGAAGATGCAATTGAGGCATTTTTCATGTTTATGGAAAACCCATCACATATTTAGCGTCATATGCACAGCGGGAGGGTAATCCACCTAATTTCTCACGTTTACATTGACTTAAATGTCATTAATTTGCACAAATGCTTAATTCAGTGTTTGGCGTGAACCCTGCATAAAAGTGTCATTATCACCACCTGTTGGTTCGGCATGCCCTTAAAATGTATCACAGTGCCTTTTTGCATTTTATGGTGGACTGAGAATTTATTTTATTTTCATCTAACGTAGGCAAAACTCTATTTATAAAAAAAAAATACCCTGTACATGTGGACATAATTTGGTAACCTGTTAAGGTTATAATTTACACTCTTTGTCTTTTCAAACCAAATGTATGTAATATTGTAATACTACTAATAATAATTCTGTTCGAGCTACATATGTGTTCAATAAAGACCTAACATGTTGAGTATTAAAAGACACTGATGCTACTTTTGAAAAATACCTTCAAATCACCTCATGTCCAGTTTTGGTCCAGGAAAAATCATGCTGTTTTTATGTATGTACCTTTAAATGCTAATGAGCTCATTAAATCTCACAGCCACAGAAGCCATTTAGACTTTTTTAGACTAAAGTGAAAAACTTTTTGCCTCTTTTGTTTACACAATGACATGTTTGGGTCTAAAATTGCATAATTTTAAAAACAACAACAATTACTGTCGTAGCATTTTTTTTCTAGCATTGCATTTTTTTTAAATGCCAATAATTTTGAAAATAGTGCCATAGCACTATTTTAACCACACTGCACTAAACTAAACTGAACTTCAACTCTAAAAACTGGACTGACACATTTTTTAATTTACTGAAGAAGCAATGCTAAGCTGTTTTGGCGTAATCTACATTGTAAAAGCGCTGTATAAATAAACATGAATTTAATATTGTTATGTAAATGTAGCTAAAATGTCAGGAAGTGAAATGAGGGTTCACAGCTCTACAGCTACAGTAATGTGAGCCTTGATAACCAATCAAAAGTACTCACTCATTATTTAGATGTTAATTATAGAATAAAAATGGTGCAGTATAACTTTAAATTACTGAATGAGATCAGAATCAGAAACAGCTTTATTGCCAGGTATGTTTACACATACAAGGAATTTGTTTTCAAGACGTGAAGTTCCCACAGTGCAACAAAATGACAGTGACAGAACAAAGACTAACACAGGCTATATGTGAGAACGTATCCCTGTATACAGTACTGGGAAGCGTGAAATATGTAGTCAGAGCTATGTTTGGCTGCATTTCATCTTTAAAATGAATTCTACACAGCCGTATGATGCTGCCAATGGCTTCTTTTTAAACTACCAGCTGACCGCTTACCTAGGTGTGGACGGCTTTTTCGTGGTTACCAGTTTGCCCAGTAGCTCACCTCATATACGTTGGTGGACTTGAGATGCAGAGCGGAATTGATGGTGATGATGGTGTTTGAGTCTGACGAAGAACAGTTCCAAAAAGCAGGTAAAAGAAAAACGAAAGGAAAAATATAAAATAAACAAGTGAATATCAGGGTAGAAACATGGTAAGATCAGAAAATGTGGTGAAAAATCTTTCTTTTTCTGGATTGGTTTTGAAATGACTGTTGGTTGAGTTTTGGGAAGGAGCTGATCGGGTTAATCGGTGTTAATCGGTTGGGTTTAGGGAAGGGGGTGGGTGTGTGCGTCAGTCAGTCTGTGGACAACAGCCAGTGGTGGATTTATGCAAGAACTATATTGGCGATTGGCACTCATAAAAAAAAAATTGAAATCTGAAACAGTATACACAGCACCCTCTGGTGGATTCGCGAAAACAAAAACTGCAAAATAAAAAAAACGTACCTTCTGGGACGTATTTTGCAATTTCTAGAAATGTATAGGGGTACATATCAATAATGAGCCAGGGTTCACAAAAGACACTAATAATAAAAAATAAATTTAGCATAAATAATAAAAAAGAAGAATATACAATTTAGGCAAATGTATTAAAAATGTATATTACTATATACAATATTGTATCTATAGCTATATTATGTGCAAATGATATGTCAACTCTGTATGTGTGTGTATATGTCTGTTTCTCAATTATGAGTTTGAGTATGAATGAATTATGAGCATGTGTATGGATGGTGTCTAAAAAACATCAGTAGTGAAAAGAAACCTACAGTACATTGCGTCAGCCCTTTTATTAGAGACTTCATTTCATACAGTAAATATAGATTTCTTGCTGCTTCTTAGCTTTTTCTCAGCAATGTATTTAATTTTTCCTCTATCTCAAAGTCTCATTTTTTCCTGTTTTTCTAAAATCTCAATCATTCAGTTCTCTCTGTGCCCTCTCTCTGACGGGGCTGCTGACCTTGTAGCTCTCGTGTTGTGCTACTGCCAGTCGTCTGTCCAATTACAGCATCCTTTTAGGGTTCGCCTCAAAGCATATCAGCTTGGCAATCCTATTCTCCGTCCAGATCAAAGCAGACAGCAACTTCACAAAGCCTCCCAAGTTTTTTTTTTTCTTTTCGCACACACTCTTTTGTGTTCTTTGATGTCCTCCGCACAGGTATTGCACTGGACAGCCAGAGTGATGAAATCCAAAACTCCCCCCACAGCACACAAAACAGCTGTCAGCTATTGTTAGCATCTTAAATGAGTCCCCATGACAGGCTTTGACATTTGCCTGTTTGTTTTTAATCATTCTTTTTTCATTTGTCACTTCTAACCAATACACAATCCTGCCATTCAGCTCCATTGCTAATATAATAGTCCGCTTCAGTGTCACTCTGTTATGCTCAGATTGAAAACTTTTGAGTGTGTGCGTGTGTGGTGCGTCTACTATTATGTAGTGTTTGGTCTGTCTCAAATAGTAATATATATATATATATATATATATATATATATATATATATATATATATATATATATATATACATATACATAGACAGAATTTACTATTTGAATTTACAGAAATGATACTTTATCATGATGTATCACTTTATCAGCTACAATATTACTATTACTATTATATTATTATATTATATATATAATTATCAGAATTATTAGCCCCCCTTTGAATTTTTTTCTTTTTAAATATTTCCCAAATTATGTTTAACAGAGCAAGGACATTTTGACAGTATATATAAAATGATAATATTTTTCCTCCTGGAAAAAGTCTTATTTGTTTAATTCTCCAGTTTAAATTTTTTTAAACACCATTTCAACATTTTAAGGACAAAATTGTTAGCCCCTTTAAGCCATTTATTATTATTTTTTTTTTTTTTGGTAATCTACAGAAAAACCATCATTATACAATAACTTGCCTAATTACCCAAACCTGCCTAGTAACCTATTTAACCTAGTAAAGCCTTTAAATGTCACTTTAAGCTGTATAGAAGTGTCTTGAAATATATATAGTAAAATATTATTTACTGTCATCATGGTAAATATAAAATAAATCAGCTATTAAAGATGAGTTATTAAAACTATTATGATTAGAAATGTGTTAAAAAAAAAATCTTCTTTCCGTTACACAGAAATTGGGGGGGAAAAATAAACAGAGGGCTAATAATTCAGGGGGGCTAATAATTCTGACTCCAACATATTGATAGGTGGATGCAGAGATGTTTGGAAAAAAAACATTTAAAATGTTTGTAATATTGCACTGACAAAAATCTCATGAGAAATAATATGGTTACAACAGATGAAGGACACATTACACTGTCAACACTTAAAAGTCATTTGCAAGAGTGCTGACAAAGAGCTCATTTGAATAGTTGAATCCACTTAGACTTGTAATTGTGTTTGGAAACCTCTTCATTATTATTTTGAAGATTACTTACTAGGGATCAAGGCTTTACAAACATCTATTAACATCATTTGAACATATCCAATGCGTGAAAGTTCTCACAAAAAAAAAATAATTAATGTCTTTCGCATTACTGGAATATTTTGGATAAAGCATTCTAAACAAAAATAATAAATAAATTAATTTAAAATAAATTAAAAAATCTTCTAAATAAATTATTACACAAAGGTTCAAGGGCTACCAAAAAATGCAGTTTCTGTTTTTTTTTTAAATGTTGTTCCCAGAGAGCAGACTGACTTATTAAAGGTAAGATTTTCAAGGTCAAATATTTAAGAACTAATGTTTACAATTATTTACCGTATTTACATTCCCAGAGGCCAGATTGACTTACAGCAAGTGATATTTTACCAAATATATCCCATTATGGGCTCACCTAACCCCACCCCTAACCCTACCCCTCACAGTGACGTCACTAGCTCCATTTAAGTGCATTGTGTCTGACATTGCATCGCTGAGTGATGCAATCTCAGCTTGCATCATAAAGGCTGCATCCAGATACTATGGGGATGAGCTGAATGACATGTAGATTCACTCTTTGCCAACAGGTGGAGCTTCTGAAAAGCAATGCTATAGTGTTTCCTGCATTATAAACAAAGCAGTGTATGAACACTAATACATAGTTCAGAAGCAAGAAGTACCGAAAATATCACCTAAACTTTTCTGAATGCAGTCAGTTTCCCTCAGAGATAGATTCATTTAAACTCCTAATTTAAACTCTGATTTATTTGCCATCTCAACCGGTTTGAATCATCACATATTTTAATCGATTTCCGACTGGCTCTTTGTTACATCCTTAGAGTACAGTATATGGAATAGGTGCATTCATTTGTCGGCCACAGATGCTGTTGCTCTGGATGGAGGGGAATGGTAGAAATGTTGATCTCATTTTCCCTGCCCATTCCGTTAAATTGACATCAGCCAAAATGGAAAGTTGTTTCAGAGGAACAGCGAGTAATTACATTTTGATTGACGATTATGTTGTTGGAACAGCATGAATCGTTGACAATAAGATCAGGGAATATGCAGTAAATGGAGGTCAGTTTTGATTTCATGTTGACTTTAATAGATTGCTTTTGCAAGTATGGCATGAAAACTAATATATACATAAAAGTGGCTGTTAGATGTGCTGCAGTATCCTCCAATTTTACAGGTGAAAGCGCCATCCAGTCACAATGATAAACAGAGTGTCACTGCCGTTTCTCTCATTTATATGTTCCAGGCATTTGCGCATAAACCCTCAGTATTTGCTTTATTGATCTGACACTCCATCAAAGATGGTAAACGTGCATTCCCTTCACCTCCTGCTTTGAACCATAACACTCGGAGTGGGATGAAAAGGTGAAGAGGCATCTTTCGCTAGACATCGCTCACGGGCATTTCCCCTCGAGGCTGCTAGAATGACACTTCAACAAATTGAAATTGACGGCCATTTGACTAGTGGCAGAATGACATTTGCAGTGTTTGGCGTAAATTTAGGCTCTCAGGGAAATGAGATGCAGTATTTTAAAGCTCGCTGCTTACAGGTTAAACCCTTCCAAAGACCATTTTCGGTTTAATTATGATCCATCATGCTGTGTTTATTTGAAATTGTGAGAGCCTTACGTATTGTAATGTAAAACTGAGTAAAATGACATCTCAAAAATGAAAAAAGAAATGTAGTTCTGGCTCAACGAGCCTTTATTGAAGTGGAATTTGCAACAATTAGACATTTACTATACTTTCACACCTGCCTTATTTAGTTTAATTGAATCGCATTAGAGTTCGTTTTCTCTCTTGGTGCGGTTTGTTTGGGCAGGTGTAAATGCAGCAGTCGTACTTGAGTTCACACTAAAAGCCGACCAAAAAAAGCCGAGACCTGCTTGAAGAGGTGGTCTTGGTATGGTTTTAAACAAACCCTGGAGCGGTTCGTTTGTGGTGAGAATATGATCCGAACTAAAACAGACCCAACCGCAAAAAGTACTGCGCCTTTTGGACTAATCCAGCTGCCAAAGGCCGATGCGCTGAGCATTATGGGTTATAGAGGAAAACTATTTGTTGACAGCGCTTTAACAACAGAGAGAGAGAGAGGGAAAAACATTACCTAATGAATCGTTGGTAATATTTCCGCAAGATGAACATGTCGCAGTTTTGCAAAAAGAATTCACGCCTCCTCCTGAAATGACGTGCGATCAAAAAAAAATTGTTTTCCAGCCGTTTGTTCATTCTCAAAACGCATAGTTTGTCAACGCAGTCGATATTTTTGTCTGCCGGTTTGTTTACTTGCAGGAGTTCATTGGCTTTTTCTTGCAAGTGAATTTTGACCAATCGATAAGCATTTTAAAAAATATGTTCAACAACATCTGGCCAATGAGAGATGTGGGGGGTGGAGGGGTTGGGGACATGATTTGTCATATAATAAATTACATAAAATCTATAATAAATTACATAAAATATTCCACTCTCCTATAAAATCATCACAATCAATCTAAAGTCTTTGCAAAAAAGAGTTAAGTGATCTGGTGAAATTATATCTCAATATGTTATATATATATATATATATATATATATATATATATATATATATATATATATATATATATATATATATATATATATATATATATATATATATATAATATTATATTATATTATTTAGCTTGTATTAAGGACAAGAAAAATTCTTAAATTTGATAACATTTCTGAAAACAGAACTATTACTAGTCTAAAAAAAGCCTCAATTGAAGAATGTTTAGATATTTGGGCTAGAAATGAGAGATAAACTCTGAAACCTTTATCAGCCTTCATTGGCCCACTCTGGGGTGCGTTTCCCAAACAACGACAAAACTCACAGCTAAACTATCATAGTACGATGCTTCATTTAAGGGTTTGCCAAAACCGTAGCTGCTTTGTTACAGATCCATAGTTTGAACCACCTTAGTTATAACATAAAAACGTCCATATGGGGTGGAGTAGCAACTTCTTTAGATAAAAAAAAACATTATTTTTGTGCAAATATATTTATATATTATATTATATTTACATGCACACACATTTTTTTTAAAAATCCACTCGTTTTCTATATTAATTGAAAAACAGAAAATTTAATATACGTATTTCAACATTTTTGTCCCTGTTTATTGCAAACAAAAAGTATTTTTTCCTTTACTTTTTGTGTTGTCTTGTTTTTAGTATAAATATAAAAACAATTCTTAAATCAAAATGTATGTTCTAGACAAGTGTAAACAACAAGGCAGATTATTTAGCTTGTTTTAAGAAGAAAAAAAAAACTGAAAACAAAACCCAGTTTTTACTTCTCTAAAACAAAGTTTCTTAATTGAAGATTTTTTAGATATTGGGCTAGAAATGAGAGATAAACACTAAAACCTTTATCAGCCATAATTTGCCCACACTGGGGTGCACCAAGTTTCAGATAACAGTTCCACACTTATCAAAATGAACGTCAGTAGCTTACCAATCAAACCAGAGTTTATTTTTTTTTGTTTTTTTAAATAATAATTTATGTTATAGCCATCCTGGACTTCTTGTAATTTCCTGAGCCAGCGATCAACAGGTAGTCTGCCATCCTGTGTTTGGCTCTGCCTTCCTCTCCACGCAGCTGAAAAGATTGGCATCATTTTATGAAAGAGAGAAAGGCAGAGTGCATTTGTCTGAATTTCAGTCGAATCACAGACTCTGTATCATGACTCACCAGTATCTGCAATATCACAGCTAACCACACTTAAGCTAAAAGCTCTTTCCTAAATGGATGCATAGAAAGAAAGACTTGCTGACTTCACGCACATTCAAAACGTGAGAGAGAAAACTAATGGAACTTGATAATAACTTCTAATTATAGTGTAATGCAGTGGTTATCAAAGTGTGGGCGGTGTAAGATATTGCAAGAGAGATATCCGAGACGTTATGTATGAGGACTTCTCCTCCTCTTCTTTATACGTATTGTGCAAATATGCAGTGATTATAAATAGAGATGCTCTCGTCTTCTAGCTTCAGAACGTATGGAATAAAGCATTAGTCAATTGGCCTGTAAGCAAAAGTGAAGCCTGTTTGAGCTTTACACTTACTGTTGTCAACCACTTATTCCTCATAAATCTCCTGTGTTTAATTATTGCAAAAATATTGTGCAATAAAGCAGCAAAACAAAGCAATCTAGGAATACTTACTTGTGCAATGTTATTATTATCATTCTTTTTTCTTATTGGCTTAGTCCCATCATTAATCCAGGGTCAGCACAGCGGAATGAACTGCCAACTTATTCAGCACATGTTTTACACAGCGAATGCCCTTCCAGCTGCAACCCATCACTGTGAAAATTATTCTTATTGTAGTTGTTTATTGTTATTATTATCAGGCTTGGCTTCTTTGAAAGAAAAATTAGTTATAGTTGTATTTATTAATTTAAGAATTAGTTTCACGGTGACACAATGAAGACAAGGATGGTTATCTCTTAGTCAATTTAAAACAATGTGTATATTTCAGCAGGAGTAGCAGGTAAGTGATATTTGTAGAATGAGAGTCTTGTAAGCTGTTCACAAGGTAAACAAAGGACCTTCCATCAACCACCAGAGTAAAACAGTGACTTCCCTTATTCACAGCATTTGCATCCACAGGTAAAGAGTAACGTCCAAAGGAGGAGGGAGATATCCACGGAAGAAGGCGTGTGGGGGAAAAGGTGACTTGAACCATCCGACTTCAATTACAGCCGATGAGTGACTGGAATAGGTGAGCTTATGCATAGATGTATACAACCCAAGCTCATTCTGGAAACGCAGCCCTGCGGACGTTTCTAGAGACCGTGATTTACGTGGCCAGAGGTACGTACGGCTGCGTTTGTTTTTTTTCGAGCGAACGCTGCGGGGCGGTGTGGCCCCGCTCCGCTCCTCCTCTTCGCGCTCGCCGGCCGACGGCTCGCCTCCGAGTGGAGGGCTTTCCCGATGCAACCAGTTTGTCCGCTTAGCTCACAGCATTACGTCGGCGGAGCAGAGGCCCCGGAGGAGGAGGAGGAGGAGCCGGCCGCGGGTACGACGACCGTGATCGAGTCCGGGGAACAGCGGTTCCAGAAATTAGGTAAGATGAAAAACAGAATCAGAAAAATAAGGGCGAGAATGCGGCGGGATCTGAAAACGTGGTCAAAAGCAAAGACGAGGGATTTTGCTTTTTTTTTTTTTTTTTTTTCTGGACGGCTTTTGCGAACCGTCGCTTGGGTTTAAGGAAGAAGGAGGAGGAAGAGGAGGGCGGCCGGGTCGGCTGACCCGGCGGCTTTTCGCGCGAGAACAGCGCGGGCGCGAACGTCACGCGCTCCCGAGAGGCGCCCGAGACGCAAAAAAGCGCGCACAGTGGCCTCTCGCGGATCCGCGAAAAAACAAAAACCGCTCGAATACGTACCTCTCGGGACATATCTCGTGGTCCGCAGAAACGTCCGCGGGGCTACGTTTCCACAATGAGCCCGGGTTGGATATATACATTAGATGTCGCCTACCCTGATGTTGTCTATTGGAAGGAATGCGTGAAATCAGCCGCCATTTTGGAACAGGGTAGCGCTCGTTTGAAATGAATGCGGGACCAAGGTACAGTGGAGGGCTGTAGCCATCCAAAGCCAGAGATATACACATATACACATATATCTATGATCAGGAGTTTTCCTGAATGTTAGTATGCATTTTATTTTATTTTAAAATTATAATTTTACATCAATTTTCTACATTGATGGATCAGTGATTGCACTGGCATTACTGACAAAAAGCTTGTGTTCGTGTGTACAGAAATGTACTATCCACCCTCCCTGTTAAATTTGATCCAACCCGTGTCCTAAAACACACCTCCTCTCCTGCATTCACTTCTCATACTGACAGAGGGAGCAATTAGTTTGTGAATCTCCGTTATAAACAACTCGTTCACTAGCCGACAATAATACAAGTTTCTGGCACCGCAGCATCTCGTTGTCATATTTCTTTTGCTTGTTTGCTGATTTTATTCAACAAAACTAGCATAAGCCGAGTATTTAGTGCGAGTTGGAGCTACTTTGCCTTATGGTGAATGCAGTAAGTGACTGTATTATCATCAATAACGTGACCTGTTTAGCACAAAAGTTCAGAACATACAAAAACGTAAAAAACTTAATCTTACCCAAAAAATGTTCTGTGCTTTGTGCTTTGTTTTCTTTGTTTGCTCGTTACTACACCCGTAGACAGCGCTAAAGTCCCGCATCTTCACGTAATAACACTGTCTTGACTAGTGCGGTTGAATGACATTTGTCCTGGGAGCACTGTACCAATGTGGCGGCGCTATAGACGCATGCTCAGGGTCCCTAAGCGATCTAGTGTATATATCTATGGAGCTTATGTAGTGAATGGTGATTGATGGTGCAGGTGTGTGTAATCAGAATTCTGGTGATTGTGCACAGGTGTGGTGAAAGGCAGCTGGTGAGGGAGAGCGATCATTGGAGCTGCAGGAACGAGATGGTGAGGGTGAATGGTGATTAAAGCAGCAGGAACGAACCAGGGATGTGACAGTTACATAATTATAAAAGTAGCTAATCACCAGGGAAAGTAACTTTTGTGTTAAGCTGCGGTCAAACTGAGCTTTTCCTCCTATATACTTCTATTCATACGCATGCGAAAGCGTCAGACCAGAAACGTGGGGTCATGCGTTAAGTTTCGCAGGTTGCTGCGGTGCAAAGTTTAAGCTTGGTGAACTCTGACCTGCGAATGCCCATCACTTGACTGCGTGAGATCAATCAAGGATCAAAACATGACCTCTCTGGACAAATTTAAAACATGGAGCAATCGCTTAATTTTTTAAATGCCTAATAAGCTTGTTTAATCCCGCCCTTTTTCTCAGCGCCACAAGACAGAATTTCGCAATCTCAAACTTTAATGTGATCGCAACATTACTATAAGAAAAAATGCAATTTGTCAAATTACTATAAAATAAATCTAAAACATTTTACACTAATCTACACTATTTCAATGTTCTTATGGGACAGTGTGAAAGACAACGGCAGCATGTCCTCAACTATATATCTAAATATTCATTTGTTTAATTCTGTATGAGTAATGTGTTTGTGTTGGAGAAAAAATTAAGTTTTATCTGATTTGATAATGGCTTCGTCTTTTTTCTTTGGTAGCAGAGCTCACGTTATCACGTGCTTAGTCACTAAGTTTGTTGCGTCTCTTTTCAAACATTAATTAATTCATTAATTCATTCATTCATTCATTCATTTTCCTTTGACCTAGTCCCTTTATTCATTAGGGATGAATACAGCGAAAATAACCACACATTTATCCAGCATATGTTTTACACAGCTGATTCCCTTTAGTACTGGGAAACACCCATACACACTCATTTACACACACACAGTTTATTCATTTACCTGTAGTGCATGTCTTTGCATCCAGAGGAAACCCACACAAACTCTACACAGACATGCCAACTGGCCCAGCCGGGACTCAAACCAGCGAACTTCTTGCTATGAAGCGGAGTTCTGTGCCTTCTATGAAGGCAGTTCTAATCACTGAGCCAATGTGCCGCCCATATTTTTAAACATAAAACAGTCATATAACAACAAATACATTTACAATATCACTATATATAGTGTTTTTGATTAATTAAATGTAGCCTTGGAGAACACAAGCAAACTATCGATCCCAAACTTCTGAATGGCAGTGCAATTTATTTATTCATTCATTCATTGATTCAGTTCATACATACATGCATACATTCATTCAGATTATCGGATGTGCGCATGTGCTCTTAACTGTACCTGTCCATTAGAGATTTAACTGGCTGAGTGCCTGGTGCTTCTGGCAGGTTGCCCTGGATTTTTGATTAAAACTCTCAAACCTATACTATTTGTAGTATGTGAGTCAGGGTTTGCCAATAAAAGATGCCTCTCCAGAAATGATACATCGCTGCTTTGTAGGAGGAAATAGAGCTCTCCTGTGAACAGGGCTGGAATTAATTTTAATTTATTCCATAATAAAATCAATATATGTTTGAAATGAATAAAAAGAGAAAGAGAAAAAAAAATTCTCAGATTTGGTCACATACTGTCAGATATTTATATAAATATCTGACACTTAAATATTAATTTATATTTAAGTGTAATATAGATGTTTCCCAATGATGGGTTGCAGCTGGAAGGGCATCCGCTGGATTAATCCACATTCTGGATTAGTTGGCGGTTCATTCTACTGTGGCAATCGCATATTATTGAAGCGACTAAGCCGAAAATAAAATAAATGAATAAATATTATAGTTTTTTATACTTTTGACCACATTGGATTTTTTAGTCTTATTGTTTTACAACTCTAAATTTATGTACACTGTTTCCTTATTTTGTGATTAACAAGTGTTTTTAATTTGTTTGCAGTTGTGAATTTCATTATGGGACCTGCTCTGTCCACTTTTGATGTTTAGATTTCAACTCTACTTTTAACAAAGTGACTTTTATTGACATTTTAGCGCAATTCGAATAAAATAATAATAAAGAACTAATATACACTCTTAAAGGTTTAATTTGGCCTTTATTAAGTGGATAGGACAGTATTTTAGACAGGAAGCAAAGTGGGAGAGAGACAGGGGTAGGGGAAGGAAATGTCCTCAAGCTGGGATTTGAACTCGAGACGCCCTAAAGTGCTACTGTGCCAAATATCAGCGTGCTAACCACTAGGCTATTGGGCCAACTAATATACACTGTTAATGTTTTACTGTATAATCTACAGTAACTTACTGTGAATCAATTACAGAAAAAAATACTCTATTTACTTTAACAGCACCATCTAGCTTGCTATATATATATAGCACATTATATTACATATTACATAATTATTGTACAGTATAGATTAATGTAAAATATACAGTAATTTTCAAAATGCAAGTTTAAAATAACAGTAACTTACCGCATAACTGTCCTA
Organism: Danio rerio; assembly: GCF_052040795.2. Classification (NCBI taxonomy): domain Eukaryota; kingdom Metazoa; phylum Chordata; class Actinopteri; order Cypriniformes; family Danionidae; genus Danio; species Danio rerio. The sequence goes on along the minus strand of NC_141021.1, from coordinate 45,559,977 downwards.
CAGTAAAATATAGTTCAAATTACAGTTAAATACTGTGTAGTTTACAAAAAAACATTAAAAGTGTAGAGAGAAATAAGTCAGAATAACAGAAAATGTATCAGCAGTTTGGCAGTTACAAAGGTTTTTGTACCGTATAATGCAACACAGTCAAAATATCACTTTAAACTATTAAAAACGGTATTAAAAGTCACTTTTTTACCTTTTCAAGGTTAAAGGCTGTTGTAAGAAACAGCAAGGTCTCATAATGCAATTCAGGAATATAAATAAACTAGATTTAAAAAATCTAGTTTAAATCTAAACTAGATTTAAATTTTTACTGTGTATGTATATAGTAATCTTTACAGTGCATCCGGAAAGTATTCATAGCGCTTCACTTTTCCCACATTTTTTTTGTTACAGCCTTATTCCAAAATGAATTAAATTCCTTAATTTCCTCAAATTCTAAACACAATATTCTAAAATGACAATGTGAAAATGTGAAAAAAGATTTTAGAAGTAGATAGAGCTGGCCAGCCATCTAAGCTGAATGATCGGGGGAGAAGGGCCTTAGTCAGAGAGGTGATCTATAACCTGATGGTCACTCTGTCTGAGCTCCAGCGTTTTTCTTTGGAGAGAGGAGAACCTTACAGAAGGACAATTATCTGTGCAGCAATCCACCAATCAAGCCTGTATGGTAGAATGGCCAGAAGGAAGCTACTCCCCACTTGGAAATTGTCAAAAGGCAGCTAAAGGTCTCTCAGACCATAGGAAAAAAAAATTCTGTGGTCTGATGAGACTAAAATTTAACTCTTTGGAGTGAATGCCAGGCGTTATGTTTGAAGAAAACCAGGCACCGCTCACCACCAGGCTAATACCATCCCTACAGTGAACCATGGTGGTTGCAGCATCATGATGTGGGGATGTTTTCCTGCAGCAGGAACTGGAAGACTAGTCAGGATAAACGGAAAGATGAATGCAGCAATGTACAGAGACATCCCGGATGAAAACCTGCTTCAGAGTAGGGCTGGGCAATTAATCGAAAATTCGATTTCGATTTTGGCTTCTAACGATTATGAAAAACCATTAATCTAGATAAATGATTATTGCATCATTTACCGCCCCCTTTCCAGTTGTACACGTGTTGCTCTTAAAAGCCCGAAAGACCGCATGATTCTGTGTGCCGCGACACACAGAACAGAAGGATGCAGTCAGCATTCGGTCTCACTCGCACACTGAGATGAGCGCACACATCTAAAAGTCATCTTAACGTGAGCGATTTAATGGTCAAACAGGTGTCAAAACGCGGCGTTAGTGATTACTCGTTTGATTAATCGTTTTGAATAATCGTGATTACAATTATGACCAAAATAATCGTGATTATGATTTTTCCCAAAATCAAGCAGCCCTACTTTAAAGTGCTCTTGACCTCAGACTGGGGCAACAGTTCACCTTCCAGCAGGAAAATAACCCAAAGCACAACGCCAAAATATCAATGGAGTGGCTTCACAACAACTCAGTGAAAGTCCTTGAGTGGCCCAGCCAGAGCCCATACTAATCCCATTGAACATCTCTGGAAAGATCTGAAAATGGCTGTACACCATCGCTTCCCATCCAACCAGATATAGCTTGAGAGGTACTGCAAAGAGGAATGGGCAAAAATTCCCAAAGACAGGTGTGCCAAGCTTGTGGCATCATATTCAAAAAGACTTGAGGCTGTAATTGCAGCCAAAGGTGCATCAACAAAGTATTGAGCAAAGGCTGTGAATACTTCTGTACATGTGATTTTTCAGGGTTTTTATTTTTAATATATTGGCAACAATTTCAAAAATATCTTTTTTCACTTTGTCATTATGGGGTATTTGTGTAGAATGTTGAGCAAAGAAATGAATATAATCCATTTTGGAATAAGGCTGTAACAAAACAAAAAAAAAGTGGAAAAAGTGAAGCGCTATGAATACTTTCCGGATGCACTGTATAAAAAAAAACAAACAAAAAAAAAACACTATGTTATATAATACAATTAGAACAATAATTATGCTCTGTAAATAAGGATGAATAAAAAATTGATGGATGGATGGATGGACAGAATGATGAATAGGTAAGTTGAATGATGAATAAATGTCTGGGTAAATGGATGGATCCTACCAGTTGTTTTTTACTTATTTTCTTTTTCCAATAGCAGAACTACTCTGCACAACAGAGTTGACTCCCTACTTTACTACATTATTAAAAAATGTAAGCTGTGTCCCTACAACCCCACAATTTTTTGACCTCACATTGACCAAGACGCTCAGGAGGGAATCGATGCAATGGTGCAGGGTCAAACTGGCATATATTGCTCTAAGCATCCCGAATTCATAAGCATTCTTATGAACCCTCCGTAACAAACAAACAGACAACTCCCTATGGCCGCCTCGCTCTAGCTTTTAACGGCGGCCATTAATTATCTCACTGCTTAATTTTGGAAGCTTATTTCATTATGCAGGGTTTTAGCGGAGGAACTGAACCTCTGACCTGCTTCAAGAGAGTGTGTACCTAATGTTTAGTCAGTCATAAATAGCCACTTATCTGCAGCACAACCTTTAGCGCTGATGACTTGGAGCAGAGCAAGAGTTGGACAGTAATTGTGTTCTCATTAAGAGTTTGTCTGTTCAATGTAATTATGGACCTCACTCAGGAAATAATACCAAGTGTTAATAGGTACGCTGACATCAAGTTGTTACTTCAGGTGTGAAGATTAACATTTTTTGTTAAATAGAAGACCTGTTTTTTGCAGTGAGACTTTGTAATTTGCCATATGTGAAGCATGAATTATCTGGTGGTTAAGATGTGCTTTGTAACTTGTAGATTAATGATTGTGAAAGGTCCTAACTTAGATCTCCTAATTGTTTGAAAGGTTGGATATTATATAAATCTTGTGCCATATTTGCAGTGTAATTTCATACTGTAAATTCTCTTTCTTTAAATACTACTTCGTTTGGTTTGCTGAAGGCTACAGATTGCGGGTCAAGACAACAGTCTTGCTCCAGAAAATGGTCCAAATCCTCATTTATTGATTTGCATCAACTTGAGTGTGTGGTTCTAAAATTAATACAAATAAAAAATTGATATATAAATATATTCAGATAACAACTTAACATGAATTATAAGCAGGGCTTTACAATAAGACTCGCCAACCCGCTAAATGCGGGTAGATTTCAGTGATGGCCGGTAAGACGTACACTTCCACTATCCACTTTGGCTGATTGAAAATCATTTTCCCAGATAATAATTCTTAAAAGGAGGGTTCGACAATAAGGATGGTCCAATATGCATGCAAAGGCGATCTGAGAATTGAGAAGCAACATGACTGACACAAAACTATTGCGTTCGCAACTTTGCATGAGCAAAGCAGGTAAATACCGAATGAGGGGATAAGTGATGCGGGCGACTGTTTATAAGTGTGTCTAGAAACACAACTAATGCGATTTTTTTCTCTTTGAACTAGATTAGACAAAAAGTGACGAACATGCACCCACAGCCCTGGTGCTTTCAAGATTTCCAGAGTTGACTTATTGTAAGCAGCGCCAGTTGTTTTCACTTTTATCATTCTTTGAACAATTTTTGGCTCTAACATTATCCGTGTGTGTGATCATCCTTTCATTATCACACGGTATGTTTTTTAAACTGCTTTCTGTAGCGTTAACATGATTTAATTATCTTTTTTTTTTACCATAACATTGCTTTAATGTGAGATTAACCTTCATTTTGAGCTCTGAAAATTATGTTTGAAACAGTGACCCATTTACTCATGATTATTGAGCAAGCTTATACACGACACACAAAAAGTGAAATAAATGAGGAGGCATGTGGAGATGACACAACATCTAAATCAAGTAATTTTAGCATGTCAAAGTCATATTTATGTGTATAACATATATTTTCCCAACAATAAAATTGTGGCTAGTGAAAATGGTGAGCGCTAGTAATGTTGGAAAACTATGAAGGTAATTCAGTTGCGAAACTCGAGAGCTTGCAAATGTAAATGTGAGCACTTGTGATAATAATATTTGTATGTGTAGGTTGAAATGTACACTTACAGCTCTGATGTGAACAGCTGAAATCCTCGATTTGCACACACACACAACAATCCACACACTTGTGTTTTAAATTGGAAGTTGCAGATTAATAGTTGTGCATTTGTAAAATGTCATTCACAAATACAAAGTGACAGACACACGTGTGCACGGCAAATTTGATTGCATCTTTGCTTTACAACCACAGGTCGGCACTCACAACCTCTCAGATTCGTCAGTACAACTACAAATCTCCCGCGCTCTGACTTTTGCAACACATCTCCCGCGATCTCTGTAGCAGAACTCATCTGTGCACTCGCAGATGCAGAGGCGTGAGCAGCGCGGGGCGGGGGAGGGGCGGGGCAGGTGTAAAGCTGTTTGATTGGCTGATGCCTGACCAATGAACAATGCCAGCAGCCAACAGGACTGAGGTGCAAAATAATAATTTCCCACGATTATTTCATTAGTTAGGGTTTATTTAAACTCTTTTCTGAAGAGATTCTTGTTAAAAATCATAAATTCTGTGGAAATGTACATACCAGTAAAAGAGCAGCAAAGCCAGTTTATTGGCTAGAGCCAGCCAATGAGATGGGGCGTTTCTGTTTGTCAGCACACAGGGCAGCTCACGTTGTTGGAGGCCTCGAGCAATCAGAGGGTAAGTTATGATTTTTAATAATTATCTATATGTTCAATACTGTTAGCTAAGCTGAGGACTGTGCTTGGTGCTTCTCTTGTTTGTTTCTTATATAAGAAAACAGTTATGAGTTATGTAGGAGCTGCTTTCTATCATGTTATATCGTTCTAAAGATACGATTCAACCCACATGAAATAAGTTGTAATAGTATTTATAGTAGATAATATTACGTTTTTGAACCATACTAACTATAATAAACTGTATTATACTGTATATATTGCAGTATCTACAACTTTGTCAATGAATGCAACAGAACACTGTAGTATTAACTAGCATGAACTTTAATGAATTGAAGTATATTTACACACACGCACACATTAATAGCAATTTAAAATAACACTAGGCGTTTCAGTTTCTTACAGATCATACAGGTTTTTGTTATTATAACCTGCATCATATCTATCTATCCATCTATCTATTTACATGTTTGTGTACAGTGTGTCCTTTATATCACTTTTTTAATTATGAAAGTTACTACCTTTATTTCTCAGTTTCCTGTAAGGATGGAGTGACAGGAGAGATCAGCATGTTTCAAGTCGATGAGGAACTCAGAGAAGCTGCATAGCTTGAAAAGGATGTTATTTATGCTAAAGATGACATGATGATCCAGCTCATCTACAAACACTTCAAAATGAATCAGATCATTCAAGAGGAGGCCAACCATTTATTTTCTCTTTTTACCTGCCAAGATGACTACAGATTTGAACAAAACACACACTCACCCACAAACACAACTTTTATTTTGATAATTGTTTAATGTAGTATTTTTACACTTTACTGTAAAGCAGGGGTGTCAAACTCAGTTCCTGAAGGGCCGTAACCCTGCACGTTTTTAGTTGCAACCCTGCTTCAAAACACTTAAGTGAAAGTTTCAAACAAACCTGAAGGACTCAATTAGTTTGATCAGGTGTGTTTAATTAGGGTTAGAACTAAACTTTGCAAAGCTGCAGCCCTCCAGGAACTGAGTTTGACACCTGTTCTGTAAGGGAATGTTATTTGTCAAATAAAATTTACAGTCCAAATAAGTGCAGTGCAAATGTCTAGTTACTTGTATTGAAATATTTCAGGGTTTTTCCTTGTTCATAATGAGATGGAGGTGGTAAATCCAACTTCATCATTACCCATCAAATGTTATCTCCTCTTTAATCCTTTGCTCAAGCCTTTACTAATGGTCAGAAAGCAAGCCATTGTGTAAAGCTGGTTGATGCTCGCTGTAATAGAGAGAGATGATGACTGTTCAGCTTATGTTGCTTAACCCTGCAGATGAGATGCTCAAAGTGGACCCTCAGCCGAGCGATGGACACTGTCTCCCTCACCTAGTTGCTCTTCCTTTGAACAAACATATCATGTTGAAGGATGCAAGTTCTGGACCTAAATCAGATGTAATGCATGTAGATGTATAAATCAGAAAGAAATGAAACTGCTTTAAAATGTATTAGGTTTTACATATAAAGTATACTTCAATTCATTAAAGTTCATGCTAGTTAATACTACAGTGTGCTGTTGCATTCATTAACAAAGTTGTAGATACTGCAATATATACAGTATAATACAGTTTATTATAGTTAGTATGGTTCAAAAACGTAATATTATCTACTATAAATACTATTACAACTTATTTCATGTGGGTTGAATCGTATCTTTAGAACGATATAACATGATAGAAAGCAGCTCCTACATAACTCATAACTGTTTTCTTATATAAGAAACAAACAAGAGAAGCACCAAGCACAGTCCTCAGCTTAGCTAACAGTATTGAACATATAGATAATTATTAAAAATCATAACTTACCCTCTGATTGCTCGAGGCCTCCAACAACGTGAGCTGCCCTGTGTGCTGACAAACAGAAACGCCCCATCTCATTGGCTGGCTCTAGCCAATAAACTGGCTTTGCTGCTCTTTTACTGGTATGTACATTTCCACAGAATTTATGATTTTTAACAAGAATCTCTTCAGAAAAGAGTTTAAATAAACCCTAACTAATGAAATAATCGTGGGAAAATATTATTTTGCACCTCAGTCCTGTTGGCTGCTGGCATTGTTCATTGGTCAGGCATCAGCCAATCAAACAGCTTTACACCTGCCCCGCCCCTCCCCCGCCCCGCGCTGCTCACGCCTCTGCATCTGCGAGTGCACAGATGAGTTCTGCTACAGAGATCGCGGGAGATGTGTAGCAAAAGTCAGAGCGCGGGAGATTTGTAGTTGTACTGACGAATCTGAGAGGTTGTGAGTGCCGACCTGTGGTTGTAGAGCAAAGATGCAATCAAATTTGCCTTGCACACGTGTGTCTGTCACTTTGTATTTGTGAATGACATTTTACAAATGCACAACTATTAATCTGCAACTTCCAATTTAAAACACAAGTGTGTGGATTGTTGTGTGTGTGTGCAAATCGAGGATTTCAGCTGTTCACATCAGAGCTGTAAGTGTACATTTCAACCTACACATACAAATATTATTATCACAAGTGCTCACATTTACATTTGCAAGCTCTCGAGTTTCGCAACTGAATTACCTTCATAGAAAACTACTAACCACAGTGGCTGGTGATCAGAAAAGTCAATGTCAAGTCCTGATTATAAGTAAATTAACTAAAGCAAACATATTAATAACTATCATGAAATATAAATACACTGCAAAATCGTATTACAGCTTTACTCAATACAAATTAAAGAACTATACTGATTGAAGTATCATCAGCAGGGCATATACAGGGAATGGCTAGTGCTGTGCATGCACTGTTCACATGAACATGGCTGCTGCTCTCTCCTGCATCCAGGATAATTGTTAACAGCTCAGTGCACATGTGCTAGTTGCACCATCATGGTCTGATTGTGTTTAAATAAAGGGTTATAACCATCAAATACATAACATATGTGCCAAATATATCTATGGATAAACATATTAACGATAATACAACCATTTAGCTGAATTAAATGTATGTATTGTCATGTTACAGCCCTATAGGATCACCTACAAAAACTCCATAAAGATACATATTTCAATGATTTTGGTTACTTACTTAGTGATGCACACACACATATGCACAATCCATGACTTCTCTGCTGATTTGGACTTTTTAACACTTGTTTTCCAACTTTAATCTATTTACAACAACCACTTAACTATATTCAAATGATTTCTCCGACTTCATGCAACACTACGCAGACCCATCGTAAAGTGATGCATGCTGATTAGAACGCTAGTTAAAAATTTTGTCCGGATTTATGCTGCGCCGACGATACGTGACCGTCACATGTGACATCAAAGTACCACGACAGTGCTTCGAGATCAGATGATTGATTCAGCCAGTGCAGCATCTAAAGAGCGACTGTTGAAGCTGCGATGATGACACTAATATTACACGATTACACGAGATTACCACATGACAACAACCACGTGTGTTTCGGGATTATTAATGGGCAAATTCAATCTCCCAAATTAAAAAACAGACAATTAACATTTACATCATCTCTATCTTGTATATATCATGCTTATTAAAAGACTTCAAATATTTTACTGCAGTATCATCTTTTGTTAAATAATTTGTTCATAATGACTATTGTTTGCAATTTGGCCTTTTTAAACAAACTACTGCCTTTAGCTCTATAAATGATTTAAATTATACATTTTAGTGAATAACCTAAATATTAACTCAAATAAGTCTAACAGACTTGTAATAAAATAATTATTATTACTGATCCTGATATTCCTATAAAGGTTTCTTAACAAATTAAGTAAAAAAATATGTTTCATCAAATATTAAAATATATGATTATAAAATATTTTATTTCCTGTGAAGCCGTTTATGCAGAAATTTTAAAAGTGACATTAATGTACCTTACACTTATATAGATGTGTATATATATATATATATATATATATATATATATATATATATATATATATATATATATATATATATATATATATATATATATATATATATATATAGTCTTAAAAAAACAACACAGTCTTCGTAATGAGGCTGTGAGTGCGATTAGTGCCTTTTGTTTGGAGGAACAGTGTGTTTTCTGCTCATTAAACCTAATTCATTGATTATTCCCCCCCTGTGTTTACGAATCATCACCGTCCTTTGTTCTGCATGCTGACATTTGCATCTTTGTAATCATGCAAATGTGTCCGGATCATCTCTGTACTATACGATGGGCCTCACTCTGTATTTTCATGGACAATTTGTGTGTGTGTTTGGTCACTCTGCAGGCATACATATTTTTAAACCCCATTTCATTTGATTCAAACCATTACTCTAATGACAAAGTTATCTCAATATTTGCATATTACCTCAAATATTGTAACGTGTTTCACTTAATTAAAAGTTAATTGTCAAGCTCATTGTTTTTTTTTTTATTTTTATTTTATGTATTATACAATATATAAAGTTCAAGTCAGAACTATTAGCCCCCCTTTGATTTTTGATTTTTTATTTTCTCAAACGATGTTTAACAGAGCAAGGAAATTTTCACAGTATGTCTGATAATATTTTTTCTTCTGGAAAAAGTCTTATTTGTTTTATTTTGGCTAGAATGAAAGCTGTTTTTATATATTTTTTAACTAATTTAAGCTTAAGCTTTATTTTTTCTGATAGTACAGAAAAAACTTTTATATACAATAACTTGCCCAATTACCCTAACCTGCCTAGTTAACCTAATTAACCTAGTTAAGCCTTTAAATGTCACACCTTTTGTTTGGTCTGTATATTTGCACCTACACTATTCAATATTTTTAGATTTAGTTAAAAATGACAAAACTGTAAAACAAATCTGTATCCGTACATCATTGGAGTTTTTCCATAGAATCACGTGAGTTTCACATCAAATCTATATGAAGCCAGTTTTAAATTTCTGTGTTTCCTTCATTATTTCAATATATGGAAATAAATATGATAATATTTTAGACATTAGATATATCAGTTGTAAATACAGTATATAAGCAGAAGAATTATGTTTTACATTATACGAATAAGTAATACAGCTGTTGTTCTAAACAAACGTGAAGTTTTGTGTGCTGGTGATAATACACACAGGGCAATTTTTTGAGCAGTGTTGTTGGACAAAATTGTTATTGTAAGTGATGTTCTTTTTGGCAACAAAACTTAAAAAAAAAAAAAAAAATTGAAATGTAGATTATTTTGTATGTATGTGTAGTTACCACTGTAACTAGTGGTAACTAGAGATAGTAGTAAAACAGTAAATACTTTTTACTTAAGTACTTATTTCAGGCCGTACTTCTTTACTTTTACTTGAGTACAAGTGTATTCAGTACTTCCAACTTTTACTAGAGTCGTTTTAAACATGAGTATCTGTACTTCTACCTGAGTAAAGGGTGTGTGTACTTTTGCCATCTTTGCATGACATTTTCCAAATGAATTATGCGCTTTTGCTACAATTGTGTCTTGATTCTACATCATTCCACGTCAAAAATTTGCCTCTATTCACGCATTTTCATCAAATTTGTTGGTACTTGCGCAAATTCTTAATATTTTGTTTTGTGTAAACCCAGTAGATACAGAGTTCCTGTGGATCATTAATAACAGTATTGTCGTGTGCAATCACCTTGTTGTTTTTAATAATAGTGTTTAAAAACGTACTGGCTAATTGATGCACAAAACCATTAGGTGCACGCGATTTTCACTCCCATTTGGCGCTTTTCACGTGTTAGTTTTATGCCCTTGTTACATATCCTGTTCCATTCTCTTAGCATATGTTTGGTACATTAGTTTGGTGCGCTTCACCACCTCACACCATGCAACAATATAGCAAGGCCTTTTCTCACTCTTTACAGTTTCATCCTTGCTCTGTTGCATTTAAGCCATTTGTCTACCACTTCTTCCTCTGTTTCCGTCTCACACAAAATTGGATCTCACCTCGTGAAAGCGTGCGAGTGTGTTTTACACCAGGATGTGTGGCATGTTGTGAAAGCTCATAATAGATGTTCTTTAATATCCTTTGCTCAATTCGGTGGGAGATCGAGCTAGTTTTAACTGTCTCTGCGCAGACTTATCTGCAGGCAGCAAACATTTCATTTGAATTTGCTTCTTTTTTGACATCCATTGCATGTAACAAGTCCTCCACAGTCAAGTGGCAAATCATCTTTTTTCATGGTTGATACACAATGGGACTGCAGGCAATCTAGGTAGTTTCCTGTATTTTAGTCATTTTTAGAGCTTGCGTAAGTTGCTCAGTGTGTTAAATTTGATTTATTTAGAGAAGGTCAGCATGTCCCGACTGCATACAGTCAGGTATCCATCCGGTGGTTCTTTTTTTATGTTGTGTTTGTATTATTTCACATAATACTACTACTAATAATTAGTATGTTAAGGCAAAATGAATAAGGCCATGATACAGTAATTGGCTGTAACCTTTATCTTCAGACCGGTTGCTTGTTTTACTGTAATGTAAAGCTCCCCTAAGAAAGGTTTCAACAAGAGTGATAAGGAAGGATATAAATGACATGGTGATAAGGCGCCCTGCCTTTCATTTATGAGAATATATCATCTTCTACATAAATAGAAGGCTGTAATCTGGTGGTGCCTCCAGTCAAGAACTGAGACGCTATTAGAGCTTGTTTACAGACTATTTCTGTTCATAATACTTAGGCAGGGCTGAAAGACCAGCTGATTTCAGTCTGTCTGAGTGGGTAAGTCAATCACATATTGGATAGGTGCTAAAAATGAACATGCAGTATAATAGACTATATTTGTGCATATATATATGACTAGTGTCAGATGGAATCATCTATTAAGTTTTTTAATAGAAATCCCATCATATAATAAGCATATAGCTCCAAGACATATAGTATGGGCACATTAAAAGTCGCTTTTAAAGTCATCCAAGATGTTAAGGGTGATTATTTTGGCCTGTAAAAATCACAAATCATGCTGGTGGCTTTAAGTTTTTGTGCTTAACAATTTGCAATACACAAAAGTGGTTGATGCATCAAGTTAATTTGCCTGAAACCTTAATATAAATCATAAAACTTTGCAATAGAACACAGCAGTCAGGTTTTGATTTTAAAGACAGACCTGTTGTTAATTGAGAGATATGTACATTCAGCGGCCACTTTATTAGGTGCACCTTACTAGTATCAAGTTGGACCCCTTTTGCCTTCAGAAGTATTTTATATATATATATATATATATATATATATATATATATATATATATATATATACATATGTTGCTGCTGCCAAATTCTGACCCTACCGTCTAAATGTTGCATCAGAAATCCAGACTCAATAGACCAAGCAACATTTATCCAATCTTGTCCAATTTTGATGGGCCTGTGCGAATTGTAGCCTTAGTTTCCTGTTCTTAACTGACAGGATTGGCACACGGTGTGGTCTTCTGCTGCTGTAGCCCATCTGACTCAAGGTTCGACATGTTATGCATTCAGTGATGCTCTTCTGCATACCTCGGTTGTAACAAATGGTTATTTGAGTTACTGTTGCCTTTCTATCAGCTTGAACTGCCACTCACTGAATATTTTCTCTTTTTTAGACAATTCCCTGTAAACCCTAAAGATGGTTTTGCGTGAAAATTCCAGTAGATCAGCAGTTTCTGTAATCTACAGATCATTTGGCACCAACAACCATGTTATGTTCAAAGTCACTTAAATCACCTTTCTTCCCCATTCTGATGCTCGGTTTGAACTGTAGCAGATCAAAAATATGTAATTTTTGCGGTGTACCTAATAAAGTGGCCGGTGAGTGTATTTGACCTTTTTTAAGAATCATGTGAAATTTACATGACATCAAATTCTTTTTTTTTTTTTTTTTTAGTCAGTATATGTTTTCATTTGCAAGTCCAATTACTGTATACAATAAGTCCAGCTTTTAGGCATATGGTCTTTTACACCTCTTTTAAAGTGTGATTGTATACCTTGTGATCGTATGCTTTTGTTTAAACTGTCTGCCAACCATGTTGTGTTCTGTAAATGTTTAATATTTTTTTGTAAACCCCGTTGTGACATGAAATAGCAACTAAATAATTCAAGCCAAGAAGCAACACAAAATGGTTGGCAGTAACTTCATTACTTTCTTACAGCACGTTGTTGGTATTATCTCATATTACTATGTAGTTAAATGCATAGATGCATGTTAACAAGTTAGACAAAAAAGACTGTACAGATGAAGGGTTCTATTTTAACGATCTAGGTGCAAAGTCTAAAGTGCATGGCGAAAAAACAAAAACGACATGACGGAATCCAATTTTGCTATTTTAAGGACGAAAAAAAATGGTTTGCACTGCGGCGCGGTGCGCGGTATGGCGCATTTGCTATTTACATGGTGGATTTTATAAGTAGAAAAACTGAACACTACACTAGCGAGAAAACTGTGAACAGAACATCTGCAGCATGAGGATAAAAAATGAGCCTCCTCCATTCAGCCTCTTTACTTTACTTCTTTACTTTAGTCACCTCTCCACCAATCAGCTGGTTGCATCATCCTGGTGGATGCTGCACACTGGTGGTGGATGAGGAGATCTCCCACCAAATATATATATATATATATATATATATATATATATATATATATATATATATATATATATATATATATATATATATATATCTTATGCCCCATTTAGTGATGTATATGTCTCCAAAACCTGACAGGTGGACAAATCTAAACTCGTTTATTTTTTTTATTTTTATTTTTTTAACAGTAATAAATATGCATATAATAAATACTATTGTTAATAATAATAATAATAATAACATTATACAAATGTAAATTAGCATTTAATGATGAAGCATGGAGGCAGTGGTTTTTATATTTATGTAGAAAATAATGTTTTGTAACATTTTAATCCTTTAATTTTTTCATAAGGTATGTAGATATATTTTTTTGTATTGCTATACATCCTGTATTAAGCAATGTGTAAGCATTTGGACTTGCATAGGTGCATAACTAACGCGCTCTGCGCTGGACTTTAGACCAGCTTTTATTCAGTCAACGGCGCAGTCCGTTTCAGTTCCTCAACATAGCAATGTCCCATCAATGCACCTTAACAAACATCCTTTTATACCAGCACACCTATGAGTCAACAAAGTGGCACAAATGGAATTGCTATTTAAACAATGTAACGCAACACAAAAAAACTACAGTTGCATTGGTCTAAAAATAGCAAATTGCTCCAAACACATCTTGCGCCTTATTGCGCTGAGTGTGTGATAGGGGCTGAAATTTGTTCTCCTAAAATAAACTAAACATTACGAGACAAAACCCTGTTTACAGGAAATAAAAACACTGTTGTTTCTTGGAAAACTAAAACATCCGCTACTTGCAGAAATGAGTACATAAAGCACTGGAAAAAACCATCCGCATCTCTGCTATTTGTGAGAGCAGAGAAACCATGTAATAAAACCGAGAAACCAAAGTGATGTTTTCTGAAATGCAATTGAGCATGTGCATTAAAAAGAATGTTTTCTAATCCAGGAGTTCTACAGAGAAACATGTTTTAAGGAGAAATTTGAGGATGTCTTCAAAAAGCCTCCATACCAAAAAATAAGAAAAAAAATAATCCACTTTCACATTGTAAATGGCCAAAAAACATTTGGAGCAAGACGAGGACATGGATTAAACAAAGAACAGCAGTGACTTGCTTGTCGTTTGGCTCTGTATAGTCCACATCGGGAGCACAATGCTGCTTCTATGGCTGTCTCAAATACCTGCCAGGAAAAATACCTGTGTATGAACCAGACAAAACTGGATGCTCCACTGCTTTTGTGTGTTTAGTTGGACTAGTACTTTGTCCTTTTCAGTTTTAAACGGAAAATTGCATGCTGTGGCCAATCACTGGTTGGAAAATGTCAAGTCTGCTGCGCTCAGGTTGTGGTTTAGTATTAAATCCTTTCACCCTGATTTTTCCCCCCAATCATTTATGGAAATGATAATTTAGGTAAGCCTTTATCACCTGCCGGGCTTATGATTCGCAGTTTGAGCCTCACAAGCACTTACATGCATTTTCATTTAAAATTTTTCTTCTGGCAGCTTGAGTATCTTTCTTAAAGGTTGCCCTTAAAATGTTCACAGGGAGATTCAGTGCACTGGAGCTTGTATACAAGTTGACTTTGTGGAGGGAACATGGGAAGAGCATAGCCTTGAGATTTGGCCTGGCCTCCATTTTAGATGTCGGACTGAGATATTCATGCAGTAGCAATCAAAGATATCTACTTTTCTTTTTATGGGCTATAGTAGGTAGAGCGGCGTTCATTTGAACATCAAAGCATCGCTACGAGCTGCTTATTGTATTATAAAAACAAAAGATGTGAGTGATTTGATGAAATAGTAATTGAATCACTCTTATGAGGTGCGAATGTCTGGAGAAACATCTGTGAAACAAGTTGGCCATTAAATATGCAACGACGTGTTCAAAAATTCCTTTTGCAGAAGATGGCAGTGCTTTAAAGTGAATTATCATGGCCCGAAGCTCATTCTAGCGCTGCCATTTCTCGCGTGGGAATCAGATTAAAGTGATCTCTGCTCTGCTTCTGTTCAGATCCATTGTTGAAGTAAACTAGAGCCTAATTAATAGCCCAAATGAAAAGAGCACTTTCTGACCTTCATGTGGAATCCGATTTCAATCTGAAATCTGCATGTTAAAGTAGTTTGTCGATTTATGAAGAGATATCACAATATGAAGAGATATTTACATTTCCATCACATACACAGATTAATTGTGTACCATTAAACTAGCAGTGGGAACTAACCAATTCATAGTTAGTTTTGATTTCATTTGTACTTTAACAAAGTACTTTCAAGAGTTCACACTTAGCTGACGATTGATTATAAAGCTTGTTTGGCATGCTGTCCTGGAAGAGAGCCCTGAGCTCATAAGATCCTCGAGCCTAGGGCTCCCTCCCATTTGCGAGGCAAGAGGGGAGTTTGAGCTCAGGTAGATCTGGAGAACTCCCCTGCTGCCGTGAACAGATAGTGATTGCTCTTAAGAAATAACTACTTACTAGGAGCATGTTGCATGTTTTTGGATAGTGGAAGCGGAATGAACCGCCAACTGATCCAGCACATATTTTACACAGTGGATGCCTTAACACATGCAATCTAACACTGATAAATATCCATACACACTCATTCACGCACATACATTACGGAAAATTTAGCCTACCCAATTCACCTGTACCCTGTGTCTTTAGACTTGAGTGGGAAAACGGACCCAGAGGAAACCCACATGAACTCGGGAAGAACATGCAAACTCCACACAGAAATGCCAACTGACCCAGCCGAGGCTTGAACCAGTGACCTTCTTGCTGTGAGGCGATCGTGCTACCCACGGTGCCACTGTGCTGCCCAAAGTACTTTATTAATAATAATAATAAGAATTAGAAAAGTAAAGTTCGTAGACAAACTTTATGGTTGCTTGTGAAAGCCTTGTCTGAAAGTTTAAGTGAGGTTTGTTTCTAAACTAATTTCGAGAGGATCACGTGCTTATGATTTATCAAGGCCGGTCTCGTATTAGCAAATTATTATCTTTTAATAATATGAGCCCTAAGCTACTATAAACCACAGTTTTCAGTCCACTTTATCTTCATTTGGAAGAAATCCCCTTCCTCCCCAATTCTCCTCCTTTACCATTGATCGGGCGGCACGGCGGCCCAGTGGTTAGCACTGTGAACCCCACAGCAAGAACACTCCCGGCCCTGCTCCCGCCAGGCCGGTAGGCGTTTCTGTGAGGAGTTTGTATATTCTCCCCGTGTCCGCGTGGGTTTTCCCCGGTTTCTTAGGTTTCCTCCCACCATCCAAAGATACACATCATGCATAACAATCAATCACTTGTCTAGCCCCTTTTTCCCACGTGTTCCCTTAGCTACCGCAGCCGGGGCGTTCTAAGATCCACCAAGCTCAGGCTCCCCTCTCGCTCTGCGAACGGGGGGAAGCCCCGGGCTCGAGGATCCCTTGAGCTCGGGGCTCTCTCTCGGGACAGCATGTCAAACAAGTCTTTGATAGGTCATCAGTTAAGTGTAAACTCTTGAACATAGTTTAAATGTTTAAATTAGAAAAATGTTTAAACTATAATGTTTAAACTAAATTTTAAAATGTTTAAATTACTAAAGTAGTTTTTGCGATGTTTGAAACAGTCGACATAGACATACACGTTAGCATGGTTCTAGTATGGATTGGCCTGTTTCTTGCTAGGTGGTTCTGAATGAAGGCGTTGCTAGGGTGTTATGAGTGCTTGCTAAGGTGTTGATAAATGGTTGCTATTGTGTTCTAAAGTGGTTGCTAGGCAGTTGCTAAAGTGTTTGACTGGTTGTTAAGGTGCTGCTAGGTGGTTGCAAAGGTGTTCTAGGCTATTGCTAAGGTGTTGCTAGGGTGTTCTAGTTAGTTGCTAGGTGGTTGCTAAGATGTTGCAAAGCAGTTGCTAAGGTGTTGCTAGGCGGTTGCTAAAGAATTGCTAGGCTGCTGCTAGGGTGTTCAGAGTGGTTGCTAGGCAGTTGCTAAGGTGTTGTTAGGCATTTGCTAGTTGGTTGCTATGGTATTCTAGGTTGTTGCTATAGTGTTGCTAGGTGGTTGCCAGTGTGTTCTGAGTGGTTGGTAGGCAGTTGCTAACATAAATTAGCATGGTTTTAGTATGAATTAGCATTATGCTAGCCTGTTTCTAGCATAAATTAGCATGGTGTTAGCATGAATTAGCATGTTTGCTAGTATGTTTCCAGTATTGATTGGTATATTAGAATGCTTGCTAGTGTGTTTCAAGTATCGATTAGTATTTTGTTAGTATAAATTGATATGTCTTTATTATGTCCAGCGTAAAGTAATTGGCAGTTTTATAATGGAAGTCTATGGGAAAGTTGCTATGGTGTTGTAAGTGGTTGCTATGGCGTGACTAGTAAGTTAAAAAGGTCATCAGTGATTGTCAGATTGGTAGTCTGAGTTAAATGAGCCCAACCTTAAGTCTTTATGACAGTCTGATGTCATGAAGTTTGGTCCAATGTTAAGTCAATGGGACTTTTTCAAATTTTCCGGGTCAGTTTTTGGAAAACTGAAATTCAGATCAGTTGGAAAAGATTTAGCAACCTGTGTCAGACCAGTCCTCCTTCATCTAGCCCCAGACATGCTCAATAATGTTCATCTCTGGTGACTAGGCTGCCCAATCCTGTAGCACGCTCTTTGCTTTCAGGAACTCTAATGTGGAGACAGAAATATGAGAAGTGCTATCCTGCTGAAGAATTTGGAATTTGCCCTCTCGTTTTATCAGGAAGTGTTTTTTTTTTTTTTTTTTTTTTTTTGTCAACGCTGTTATTGTGATCTTCCAGTTATTAATCCATTTATTTTTAAAAACACTCATATGGTGAAAATGCATGACATCCTGTCTTAGACATGCCTTTGAGGTTAGCATCATGAGCTGAAGCACATAATGGTGGAAGATGTCAACTCTGTTACTTGTTTAAAACACTTAAAACTGATTTAAACAATTACAAACCCAATCAAAGGTTTCCCATCACATTTAAGCATTTTGCATTAATAATAATTGTGTTATATATTATTCATTATCATTGGAAAAAGAGAATGGAATATGCTTAAATGTATTCCCAATCATGGTGTTATAGTAAAATTTGAGATATTTATATAAGCATTGTGTAAAATGTTTTTGGTCTCCGTTAGGGAAATGTATTTTGTATATTTCAGGGAAATGTAGGACTTTTTGTTCTAGCAGTGCCATTAGCCGAACAGCACTGTGATGAAATCATGTCTTGAACAACTTCAGTCAGTACTCACATGATACGTGGCTACACAATTAATTCTCTTGTGCTGCAGTGTATACCTTTTCTTTTACCTTATTGTTGTGGAATCCAGCTGATCTATAGAGCACTGAACATCTCAAAGTCCTCAGGCTGTGTGTGGTGACACAAGTGGTGGCCAAGGAAGATTTTAATTAAGGTAAATGGCAGATGTTGGCACAGCAGTCTTGCAGCTAATCCTTTCATTAGGCACAGGTCACTGTATTAAACCCAGAGAAACGGCTGGAAACTCTTCAGCACACATCAAGTCAGAAGGGGGTCTTAGTGTGGCTTTGACCAACTTATATATAAATATATTCTAAAATCTTGTTAACAAGGTTCGGACTGTGAGCCTGAGGCTTGATTGTGTCATTCTGATCAGCAAAATGTACCCTTGAGATAATTACATAAAGGGAACACTTTGTACCTTTTGAAACACCCACTCCTTTCAGACCCTTTATGGTTTTTTATCAGTGCTTCACCAACCTATTTATAATATAGTTTTCTATATAAGATCTTTAACGGATTGTCAAGATTAGTTTAAACATTATATTGTTAATATATAGTCTAATATGTACTGTACAGTGCATCCGGGAAGTATTCATAGTGCTTCACTTTTTCCACATTTTTTTTTTTATTTTTATGTTACAGCCTTTTTCCAAAATAGATTAAATTATTTTATTTTCTTAAAATTCCACACACAATAGCCCATAATGACAATGTGAAAAAATAAGATTTCTTGAAAGTGTTGCAAATTTATTAAAAATCAAAAAACCTCAAAAATCACATGTATTGACAGCCTTTGCCGTGAAGCTTTAAATTGAGCTCAGGTACATTCTGTTTCCACTGACCTTTCTTGAGATGTTTCGGCTGCTTAATTAGAGTTTGCCTGTGGTAAATTCAGTCCATTAAACATGATTTCAAAAGGCATACACCTGTCTATATAAGGTCCCAGGGTTGACAGTGCATGCCAAAGCACAAACCAAGCATGAGGACAAAGGAATTGTCTGTAGACCTACGAGACAGGATTGTCTCGTGACACAAGGCTGCTTTGAAAGTTCCAATGAGCCTCCGTCATCCATAAGTGGAAGATGTGTGGAACCACCAGGACTCTTCCTGGAGTTGGTCGGCCATCTAAGCTGAGTGATCGGGTTAGAAGGGCCCTAGTCAGGGAGGTGATCAATAACCCAATGGTCACTCTGTCTGAGCTCCAGCGTTCTTCTGTGATGAGAGGAGAACCTGACAGAAGGACAACCATCTGTGCAACAATCCACCAATCAGGCCTGTATGGTAGACAGACAGAAGCCACTCCCCGCCGGGAATTTGCCAAAAGGCATCTGAAGGACTCTCAGACCATAAGAAACAAAATTCTCTGGTCTGATGAGACTAAAACTGAACTCTTTGGAGTGACTGCCAGGCGCTACGTTTGGAGAAAACCAGGCGCCAAAATATCAATGGAGTGGCTTCACAACAACTCGGTGAATGTCCTTGAGTGGCGCATCAAGAGCCCAGACCTAAACCCTATTGAACATCTCTGGAGAGATCTGAAAATGATTGTACACCATCGCTTCCCATCCAACCTGATAGAGTTTGAGAGGTACTGCAATGAGGAATGGGCAAAAAATCCCAAAGACAGGTGCACCAAGCTTGTGGCATCATATTCAAAAGGACTTGAGGCTGTACAGTAATTGCTGCCATAGGTGCATCAACAAAGTATTAAGCAATATCGGTGAATACTTCTGCACATTTGATTTTTCAGGTTATTTATTTTTAATAAATTTGCATCAATTAAAAAAAAATTCACATTGTCATGGACTGACACAGTTTACGTTTACTATAACTTTTATATTAAGCTGCTTTGACACAATATGCATTGTAAAAGCGCTATAAAAATAACCATGAATAGAATTGTGGGGGAAACCGAAGCACCCAAAGGAAACCCTCGCGAACATTGGGAGAACATGCAAACTCCACACAAAAATGCCAACTGCCCCAGCCGGCACTCAAATCAGCAACCTTTTTGCTGTAAAGCAACAATGCTAACCTCTGAGCCACCATGCCACCACACTGGCCCTTGTTTTTCATCTCAAAGTTTGCCAACAACAGCAAACTTTTAGTTGTAATAACCTTGTTTACCTAAAATAAATAAAACATGTCTATAGATAATCAATTCCACAACACTGTGTGTGGCAAACACAGAACTTGTTTGGAGATGGATTTGAGCTAGATAGGAAATCTTGCTTGTCAAACACACAGTTAGTATCACTCATTAATTAGGAAATGTGAAATGGCGGCGGTACAATGAAGTTAAGCGAAACTCAAAGAAAAAGAACTCAAGTCGACACACACATTTGCAAGGTTTATTAGAGAATCAGGACTATAAAGTATGCAGGATTCTACTAGTCTCTGAGCAAACCACACAACTAGTCCTTTTCTAAATGTAATACTATAGCCGACCTGGCTGCCATGGTTAGTGATACAGTAATATAATTAAAGAAATTGATTTTTTTTTAATGCAAAAACTAGTGCATCATTACCGTATGGATAACTGGGAAGAGAATTGCTTGAACATAAGTTATTCCTATTACTATGGGTCATATTCATTTTAAATAATAATAATAAAAAATAGGAAGGAAAGCAGCACCTGTGTCTCGGTTAGGGCTGACACTACTATACCATAGATTATATTCTTTAATATCTCCGTGTATATATGGCCGCTCAGCAAGAATGAACACCACATCAATTGTACCGCAGCCCGCACTGTAAACGTCTCCACGAGTTTGTTTGTTTCTCATTTACAGCGGAATTTGGTTCGAAGAGGAATGGTGGCCAAATCCTCCCAAGTTACAAACATTTACTGGGCACATACACACACGTCGACGCCGCTGCATGGAACAAAGATACAGCTCCGGGAAAATAAGCCGTAACAGGGAGAGGAGTAGAAATCAAGACAGAAGGAGGAGGAGGAGTTTTGGGTTTCTGGAGGGGGGGCGGAGTTAAAAGGAGTCCATGGCCTTGAATTCACTGAGGGCTTGGACGGGGGAGATATGTTTCTTCTGCGAACCTCGCCTGACTCGGGTCTGGCATTCTTCCGGTTTCTCTCTCTTCACCAGGGGTTTCTTCTCCGGGGCCTTCATGCGCCAGGACACCACGGGGGAGTTGACCGCTGCTGTGCCGTACACCTTCTGATACTTGGTGGAAGCCACGTAGGAGGCCTTGACTGTGAGGACCACAGCATTCATCAAGTTCTTGGCTGCCTGGATGAGGGATGTAGCGCTGTCCAGCTGAATATGAGGGAAATGGGATAGAGAAGATTTAGATAAGTGCCTTTGAGGATACATTTCTAGGTAAAGCCCTATTCAGATTACACTATTTTGCCAAGATTTGCTTTATGTAGGGTGTCATGGGGATTAATAAATGACAAACGGGTGTAAGGATGCAAGATTTAATAGTTTTTTAGTAACACTTTATAATTACACGCTATGCATAATCTATTATATGGATGACAAAACCTGAAAAAACAATAATAAATAAATAAATAAATAAACAAATAAATAATCAAAATATGCAAATTAATTAATTTTAAAAATCTACAAATTCCTGCATAAATAAAACAAAAAAGCTAATATAAAAACCACAAATTCCACATTCATTTATTTGTGTATTTATTTATTTATTTATTTATTTATTTATTGTTTTACTTATTTGCATATTTATTTATTTATTGTTTTATTTATGCTGGAATTTGTGTGTATATAAACCTGTAAAGAAGAAACTTCTAGGCAGGTGTGTTGAACAATCTTGGAGCTAAATTATACAGGACAATGGCCCTCCAGGATGTTTGAGCTACTCTGATCTAGATAGTGTAGACTGAAAAGTCTTACAATCACATAATTTACTATATGGCACAGTTGATTACAGACGTGTTAGATGGTGCATTATTAGATTTCACTCATCATTTATGACATTCATGAATGCCATTTTAAACCCAGTCTGTGTCTATTGTGTCTGTGTCAGTATCTATTGTCTGCATGCATAGCATAAATAGTCCACCAAAACCAAATGCATGAGCATTTTGTCCAGAGAGTTGTTCCAACTGGACCATAGCAAAGCATGAAATGAAAAATTAATGCAGCGTTTTAATGCTCTGTTAAACTGTGTGCAATGATTGGGCAGTTATAAACAAGCTATAGCAGATTTTACTGTAATTGAGCAACAACCTTTAACTTTTGTCCAAGTATATATATGATCCTAATTGAATATTTGAAGGACCAAGTATGTTTGGCACATCACAGCTATGTTGGAACAAGTTTTTAACCCCTCTGGGGCCTACTTGCTCTTGTTTAGCATTTCTGACATGGATGGTTTTCATTGCCAGTGCTTCTATTGAGGATGCTGCACTGGTATTTTGGCCTGTTTAGGAGAATTATACTGGGGAAAAAAACACAATGCTGTGAACACAGTAATGTGTAAAATGTATAAAATATTTTTCAATAAATAAATGACAGTGCTGTGAAAACTAATATATTTTTATGTTTTGTCTCTTTTTCTTTTCATTAAACAATTGTATTTGTATTGCTTAAAGGTGATATATTAACTGAACTTCTACTGTTGAGTGTGATGTGTTTTGCATACTAATGAAGCATTTTTGCAGAATTATCTGAAGCTTATTGTCTAAAATTAACTTGAGCTCTGCAGCGAAACTTCCTGTGAGGACAGAATTTGCAGTTAAGAACTCGTGCTTTTGATGCTGTGCAAAGAATTCATAGAAAAAGAGGACGTATGTATGGGTGCGGCCAATGGAGGACTGGAGAATGATTGACAAGTGAAGAATTCGACTAAACTCCACCTGTTAATATCATCTGCCTATATAAGTTGAAGTTAGGAAATAAAGTGGTGGCACACCTTCTGAATGTAACTTTCGCATTGCATTGAGGAAAACAGAATTCGGCGAATCGAATTATTCATTTGTATCCAATAAATTACTAAGTATTTTGACTAATAAAAACCCTCTCCTGACCTTTTTTGTTGAACACGCATGGGATTGATTAAATATTCCACCAACTGTTTCCCCATTACTGACAATATAATGTGGCATTATATAAGACCTGCTCTGGTCTGTGTTGTGGGGGCAATGGTTTGTACGTTGTGGGACAACATAAGTAATTATTTTATTTTGACTAAGAACGCAGGCAATAATGAGATGAGCCACTACATCAAAGCAACTAAAACTAGTTTCAGTTCTGACACGCAAATAGTCGTATCCAAAGAATATTTTGATAGACAACTTTACAATAACATTTCCACATCAGCAGCTATCTGTCTGTTTTGTGTATTTAGTTTTTAGTCTGTTCACCAGTTGTAAAATGTGCAATACATAAATGTTTTAAAGCATCTATTATGTGTTATTTTTATTCAAATCAAATTATATTATTTGCAATAAACCGTTAAGTTTGATAAGTCTCTCACATTGTCCCACAGCAGCATTAATACTGTACAGAATAGTTTACAATGTTTATAATAATAGTTTATTCAGTGGACCCTTTTCACAAGACTGTTATGACGCTTTTGACTATCATCATAATCTTTAATCTGTTGAAGTTTTTAATATTTAGATTTTTTTAAACGTATGAACATTATATGCATTTATGAATGTATTATATCATCTTTGTGACAAATTACAAAAAACGAATTACAGATTATGTGAGATGTTTGTAATGCAGAGTTTATGGGGCTAAAATAAATTAATAATAATACCTTTTATTTTATCTGTGCCTGTCAAAGCACTCAAGGACACCTTACAATATGTCACAGGCACATCATAAAATACAAGACATAAAAGTAATAAACAAAATATTTAACCAGAAAATCATTTAAAGCAATGCTGAAGAGAAAAGTTTTTACCTGGGATTTAAAAATTGGCAATAAAGTCCACCTGACAAATATCTAACAGCAAAGAAGTCCATAACTGTGGTGCTATGCAGCTAAAAGCCCTGACACCAAATGACTTCATCTTAATAATTAGAACTGATAACAGTTCAGCCGCAGAAGATCTCAATGAGCGCTGAGTAGGACGATAACCGTTTTCAAGGTATACCAAGGTTTGGAAAAGTCAAGGTTTTAAAACTGTCAACATTTTCTGCAATACCATTCTTAAGTATGTGTAAGATTTTTTGTTTACATTTTATTTACATCTTTTTTGTTTGGAAAGCATCTCCAGCAGAAAAATAAAATATCCAAAGATGCCATTTTAAATAGTAAAGACATCTGTGTTTTTGAAACAAATGAACACAGCAGAAGTCTATGATTCATTTGAATTATTTAACCTGACATGTTTACTGCTCCAAAATATTTTTTAAATAAATATATTGCGTTCAAAAGGGAAAAAAGTCAAAAAGACAGTGAAAAGAATATATTTTAGAGCAGTGATCACAATACTGTGATACCATGAAACCGTGATGTTTTGGTCCAAGGTTATCATACCGCCAGAATCTTATACCGGCCCATGCCTAGCGCCGAGGAGTGTACAAGGGAAGAAGACCAGAAAAGTAATCAGAGCCAGGTTGTAAATTCAACAGTATTCTCTCCTCTGGCTGCCGTCATCAGTCTGACACTTTTTTTTTTTTTGCTTTTTCTAAAAGTCTCGATAACATTATAGTGGAGTTTTTCTTTTATTATTTCAGCAAATAGGAGTGTAAATAAATAATTTGTTGTACTCTCTCATTAACTGTGCTCCAAGTTTACCCAAATATGACGCCTGCTGCAACTAAGAAATGTAAAAAAGGGTCTGTTTAGAGTCCATTTCATTCAACATATTTATCATTGAAGCATCCCAGTTTTTTGGCATGCCCATAAAATTCATTCATCTTCCGTAGGCTTAGTCCCAGATATATCAGGGGTCGCCACAGCGGAATGAGCCACCAACTATTTTGGCATATGTTTTATACTGCATGTCTTTGGACTGTGGGGGAAACCGGAGCACACCCACACGAACACTGGGAAAACTTACAAACTCCACACAGAAATGCCAACTGTCCCAGCCAGGACTTGAACCAGTGACCTTCCTGCTGTGAGGTGACAGTGCTAACCACTGAGCTACCATGCTGCCCAACATAATACATATTACTCCTTAAAATAATGCAATTTAGTAACTAACTCACTTACTATTTGTGATAATTAACTGTAACTAAACACTTTTGAGGTCACTTGCCCAACACTGCGCAAACCTTTTCATTCAGCTAAGAGGTCACACTACGAGACATCCTTCTGGTATGTCAAACATCTTCATGCAGCACAACTCACATGAGCTTCTGTTTCTGGTCTACTGCATTTGTATGTGTATGAATGAGCATGTGCTTCTGGTCCACTGCATTTGCATGTGTGTGAATGGATGTCAGTGCAAAAGGGAGTGAAGTGTGTGAGCCACCCCTTAAAGTGTTTATATGACATCTTAAAGAGACAACAATACTCTGTGAAATCAAACGTGTACATACTTGATTAAATAAGTATTGCCTTACCCCGGAAACAATGAGCTCTCCTCCCAGATTCTGAACCTCAGCCTTGACCTTGCTGCAGATGTTGAGCTGGTGGCAGTAGAGGGCGATTCTCTGGAGGTACGCCAATAAGTCCTGCTTACAGGCTGAATCTGGGCACTAAAAGAGATGGGAACACAAAGCAAAGACTTGACCTTTACATATTCACCGTGTAGAGCAAATATGAGGTGAGGCGGGTGAAGCCGTGATGGCTGAAGATGAAATTAGTTCCATCTTGAAGATGACTCAGGGCTTTGTCATCATCACATATTGGCTAAAGTCTGCGGCTGTAGCAAAACTTATCATTCGTTAATGCCCCACTATAATGCCCCACTATATTCATGATTGCTTATTTCATTAACACTGTACGCAAAGATATAGTAAACATGCAACGGTTAAAGCACAAAATAAAATAGAGAATACTTATCTCTGATTATTCCGATCTTTTATGGACACCAACCCATAGCACAATAAACAAAGCCTAGTCTTAATTTCCTTGAGATGTTTTAAGAAGAGTGTAGATTATTTCTATGACACAAGCAATGACTCTCATATAAATCATAATCAGATTGTGAAGATGTTGCTGGGCAACCTTCCTGCAGTCAAAAACTACTCAATATTCATAAGCCAATACTTTGTTATGCTACAACAGGCTATGTCGGAACACTTTGAAATAATATCAGACCAGTTTTACATCACTTCTTTTATTTACATCATGTAAATTGTTTCTTGCTGTTTTCATGATGTTTTGCTAGCATACATGGATCCT
Organism: Danio rerio; assembly: GCF_052040795.2. NCBI lineage: Eukaryota > Metazoa > Chordata > Actinopteri > Cypriniformes > Danionidae > Danio > Danio rerio. The sequence continues at coordinate 45,533,187 of NC_141021.1, read as the reverse complement.
AAAACTATGTGCTGTAATCATAGCAAAGATAAAATAAATCAGTTATTAGAAATGAGTTATTAAAACTATCATGTTTAGAAATGTGTTGAAGAAATCTTCACTCTGTTAAATAAAAATTAGGGAAAAAATGAATGGGGCCTAATAATTCAGGGGGCTTAATAATTCTGACTTCAACAATATAGTGGAATAACAGACTAATGGGAATATATTTACTATAAACCTATGCACTTCATGCATGTATAGCCTATTTTGTACAGTATACTACTGTCCATCCAATTTATTATAACTTATGTTCTTCATATAAAATGAGCCAAGGCCAATGAGTCTGAGAAAAAATAAAATAAATATATAATATATATATATATATATATATATATATATATATATATATATATATATATATATATATATATATATATATATATATATATATATATATATATGTATATATATTCAATTTAAACACATTTGTATTGAGTTCAGTTTAAATATAGGTGCTAAACGTCATCAAATGGTTCAAAAATGTGACAGCTTATTCTATTAGAATAGTGATCATTTATTTTGTTTTTAACACAGACATTTAAAGAAACACAACAAGACAGCACATCTGTAAATAGTACACACACACACACACACACACACACACACACACACACACACACACACACACACACACACACACACACACACACACACACACACACACACACACACACACACACACACACACACACACACACACACACACACACACACACACACACACACACACACACACACACACACACACACACACACACACACACACATTTAAAGTCAGAATTATTAGTCCTGAATTATTAGCCCATGTATTTTTTTACCTTTTACCTTTCTACACATGGTATAACTCACTCTTTTTTTCTCTCCCTAGTTTTACTGCAATAAAGTTTGTTACAAGAATATATCTCATTATTTTGATATGTCATTATATGACTTTGTCATGACAGTCGGAATAGTCATTATGAGATTCATTTTTACAACAAATATCTCATTATTAAAAGTAAGTCATCATCTATTATTATGAGAAATTAAGTCTATTATCATTTCACATTATACGATATATCTCCTATATATTTCTATTTAATGGGAAAACTATTTTTCCATATCATACAGATGAAATGTGGTTTTTGCCATTGCTTGCCGCCATATTAAAACGTCTGGCAAATCCTGCTCTGCAGGGTAGGTTATTGTATCAATCATCAGTTTAGGACATGGTTGGCTATACTGTGGTGTTGCTGTGAAAATGAACTTTAACCCTTTATTTCTCACAGCTGCATGTCTAACCATCTCTCAGTCAAAGTAATCTTCACATCATGATCAATGCCATGATCCCTCACACTCCGCTAGTGTCTGAAGAGAAGGGCGCATTCACGTTTTACTGGAACCGGTAATTCATATTTGGCATCGTTTCATTTTGTTGTCAAAACCAACAGGTAAAATATCAAGACGAACAACAAATCATTTAAACAACTCTGATTTGAATCGTTTGTTAAAAAAAATCTAGATTTTTACAAAAAGGGGCATTTTCAGATTTAACCCACAGCTGGATGTTTTCATTCCCTTAGAGCTGTGTTGCACACTGCATTGAAGGCAATTTACCCTATAATAATAGGGGCTCTTTAACTTGCCTTAACACACCTGTCAGTAAGTTTAAAGTATTCTTGGTGTGTTCTTGTGTGTTTTTAATAGAGCCAAGACTAAAATATAGACCGTAGAGGCCTTCCAGGAGCAGGATTTGAGTGCTGTAGTGCATTTAGATGTAAGAACAACACTTATTTTCTGTCTCATTTCTGGCTCCTCTTCAAAGCCCTAGTAATATCCATTTGACTGCACAATTTTTGGATAAATAATAATAATTTTAGAGACGCATCACCTTGCGTGCCAAGACAGGATTACCGCTTTATCACACTTCCAACACAGCAGTCAACTCAGTGACTTAGCATAAAGTAATAAGTCCTGTCAGAAGTTGTTATATACTTGGCCACATTTTTTTTTTCCTTCCCTCAGCTTCACATGAGCTTTGAGTGAAAAAGACTGATGAGACGCATTTAATAACTGTTAAGGCTGCTTTATCTTTGACACGGCTGAGCAGCTGTAATGTCCTTAGCGTTTAGCGATTGAGTGTCTCTCTGCAGGAGGCAACCTCTTGCTGTGCCATGGGGTGGCTATGGGGAAATACAGAGCCCTCTTTTCTCACCTTCAGTACCCAGCAGCGTTAGGTCTGCCATGTCAAGTGCAGCAGAAACAGGAGCAGCAAGAGTGTTTTGTTCTAATGGGGTGGACTACATTTTTCAACCCAACACAACTAACTGTATGTGTGGCATCTCATTTTTTTATGTTTCCTTTAACACATTTTGTGGTTTGTAAATTCCATTGGAGGATTTAGAGGATTAGACAGGGTAGAGTTAAGCCCTGGTCAGATCACACAATTTTGTCATGATTTCGGCACAATGTCCTTGATGTAGGGTGTCGTGGGGAGTCGTAAACGACAAATGAAGGTCGTGACATAGATCACAACAACTGATACCATGTGTCTGATGCCTCATGACACCATCGCAGAAAGTCTAGCATGTTTAATTTTTTCCCTCACCTCACAACGAGTTTTGTCATATGGGTGACACTGGACAATAGGAGCACATAATTTATCAGTTATATCTGCATGTGCTACCGTTAATACGTAGGTCAGGTAATCAAAAATTAGGCTGCATATTTACTTATGGGTGGGTTGTAAAAGTATGATAAATCATTGGTTATGTAAACTTTAACTACTTTCTCTAAAATATTTAAGTATTTTAAGCAATTTTATTTGACAGACTGGCATGAAAATGCAAACATCTCCATTCTCACAATCGGTTTCTGAGTTCTCTCAGTCTTCCAACAGAGTTTGTTCTTCTGAGGTAATCTGGAAACATTTCAGTGCTGCTAATACATTGTAAAAGCCTGTATTGCTTATTTAAATTACTTGATTAAACTAATTCAATTGAAACTCACCAGCAATAGAAGATTTTGTCATTAAAAATGAAAAGTTTAAAATATTTTTTTTCTGAAACTGTGGATATTTTGCTTAAATTTTATTTAGTTTTAAAGCAAGTCACCTAATCCGTTATTCTTCTTCGTCTAGTAGATAACTGACGAAAAAAAAATACATTAAAATTAAGATACAAATTATACCAAACAAAATTCGTTTAAAAAAATATAAAAATTATATTTTTGTTTGTGCCCGTTTACTACTAAACTGTGTGAAGATGATCTGTTTCGCTCTGTGGAACATCTTATTAATCCATTATTTATTACACTTTACTGTAATTGTTTTATGACAAACCACTGTCATATATTTGCTGATTTTTTAATATGTCTTTATTTTAAAGATATTGCCTTAAGCATCTGATTTTACTTTGGTGCTGATGTGCTTTCATTTTCTCCATCTCACTCGCGGCAAGTTCAGGTGAGGGATTGTTTAATAAGCAACCAATGGTTGAAAAACATACATTTGGATTAAGAAGGAAGTATCTTAATATTAAAATGGAAATATCCATTTCATCCTATTAATGTCATAACAAAGCCCTTAAATAATGTAGCCTAGTTGTCAGCAAGCATCAGTGTTTATTGAGACTGACATATGATTAAAAAAAAACATTGAATTTAAGATAGGAAATATTGTTATAGCATCACTTGTAACTGCTTTGAGAAATAAAGCCATCGTAGACATCACGGGATGACTAATCGTGAAGGACCGTGTAGTCTGGCACATTTGTTACGCATGGCAAGTCGAGATTTTATCAAGATAAAATTGATAATCTGACATAGTAACAAAAAAAATAAATAATAAACAAATAAAAAATGGTGTAATCTGACCAAAGTATTTACGGTTAGCGTAAATTTACTTGTACTTCCAAAATTTCTTTTAGTCAGGAGAATGTCTGTTGGTGGAGTAGTGTCAGCAGATTTTAAGCAGACAGTCTACTGATATTTTAATGAGAATTTGTTGCCATTGTAAAGTACAGTCAACAAAATGTACGTTAGGGACCATCAAAACAAAGAAATACCATATTAATTATAAGATTAAAGTCCTGTATAAACAAAATTAAATGTTTGCTATAATGGCTTTTGTTTGTTTCTTAAGCACTGGGTAGCAGCTTGATTAGAGCAAGCACCCAGTTCTGTTTTAACACCGCCTACTCAGAGATTGTTTCAGAAATGAATACGGTCCCTTGATGAGTCCCGAGAACCCCAGATGGCTATTAGATGTAAATACCGTGTTAGTGGGAAAAGGTTTGACAAGGGACAAGTCATGCCACCTGTTCAGACAACCCAACAAACACAATATGGGAAGGCAGACAGGACAAATCTTCACTGCGTACTGAAGGGAGGGGTGCTTTGTTTTGGAAAGCAGGAACTGTCTGGCTGTCTCCGATGTGCTCGGACACTCAAATTACACTCTGATCAGCATTGTGATCAGGTCCCACCCCCCCTCACCCTTTTCCCTTTATCTAAGGGAAAAGAATACTGCAAGAAAACAACAAAAACAACATGAGGCCTGGCCAATGGTGACACAGCAGGTTTCAGGCTCCTTGTATCTTTCAGATCGCTCCTCCAGTATTGATGACAACAACAGAATCATTCCTCTTATGTAGTACCCTTTCAGCAATTACTTGTGCTAGTGACAATGCACTTGTGTTGTAATTTAAGGAAATACTTCTCTAAAGAGTCAAACCAGACTAGTCAATCTCAGATGCTTTATTAATCTTAGCTAGACAGGCTTGTTCAATGCTCCAGGAGGGCCAGACTCCAAAAGAATTGCTTAGAGGTTGCTGGTCCTTTTCATCAAGCTCTTGCCTTTCAGTACAAAACGCCTGTCTATAATAATCACATGCTTTTGAATGTCTTAGCTTCAGGTCTGTTTGAACAGGCCTGGAACTAAATATTGCAGGAAGGTTAGTCAACTCTGGACTTCAATATTCACTTTTACACCGGGCGTATTTATCTCTAGAACCCGGTAACCTGTGATCTTTTTGTAATGCTTCATCCTGGCCTGTCATTTGCTCAGCAACAAAGCTAGATTCTTACTTTTACAGTCAGTCAAATCTCAGGAATCTCATAGGCTGTTTCTCAACATCTTACATCCTTGTGTTGTAGGGTAACATCAATATCAACTGCCAAAGTTGAATTACAATACTCAAGACCAAAAGAACAAAGGAAATGTAAAAGAACCCGGATGCCTTCTTGATATCGAGGATGAATCGACTTGCAAATCAACCTGCGATCGAATCGACTTGCGAAATTTATGTTATCTTGTACATGTGTTCTTGCAGTCTTTCGCGTTTGTTCTTCTGAGGTAACTTGGCAAGACTAGTCTCCACGAGAACGCAAGTACGTTCTATGTGTTCTTGGTATTGAGAAATAGTCAAGGATTTGATTGAAAGGTGAATTATAGCAACCATATGGCTTTTTTTAACCCTGAATACCAATATATCCCCCACACCTCTTGCCCAGATGGGCGGTATAGTGGACAAATTTGCTCATTTCCAATACTCTAAATGTACTCCTCTCAGTCTAGTACCCAGTATGTACAAGCTATTACTGGGATCGTATGCTTTCAAAAAGTTAAATCGGTTCATATTATTATATTATCTTTACTACCATGTTACTATTACTTTAGTATCTGAGGTGTACATTTTAATCCAAAACTGAACATATTTGTTGCTGTTGTAAGGGTACTTTCCCAGTGACTGGAGTTGTACCATTTTGTTTCTGGACGATCCTAAACAGAGCAGTGGATCTAGTCTCCATTCAACTGAAAATGATTCATGTCACATATCTTGCTCACACATCCTCCCCCTGATCATACTGATCATGAAAAAAACACTACATACAGTGGTATGAACAAAGACAGTGCATGATATAGCAGTTGCCATTAACATGCATGCTGACAGACTTATTGGTGCATCCTTAGCCCTGTCTTTTCTTTGCAAGGACTGCAGTGGATTAAACATTAAAAAGTGTCGGTCAGCAGTTTCTGAAGATGGTGCTCATCTAATGATATATTCAAGATATATTCAACACCTCATATGAGCTTGTTTTATTAAACACAACCAAGGCTTTGATCGTAAATCCTCACTGAGATAGTGATTTGAGGGAGAAAAGGGTATTCTGACCTGGTCAGCCACGGCACGGGCAAGCTTGTCCATTCTGGATCCAGCCTCTGCGATTTTCTTGGCGGCGTTGATCACATCAGAGGAATTCTTCAGAGGGCCTTTACCCCTGTGGTTGCACAAAATACACAGATTTGTTACTCTATTAACTGATGCCTCACATCGGAAAGAGTGCAAACTGTACAGAGTATATACGCTAGTAGATACAATTAAGAGGATATAAACAAAAACAAGCAGCTACACTCTCAGAAAAGTCCAAAAGCTGTTATAATACTGTATTTACATTTAAAAAGGGCATATTAGTAGATATTAGAGGACACACTTAAGTACATATTAGTGCCCTTTAAAAGGATACCACCCCAAGAAACAGCTTTTGTACTTTCTATTCTAAGACTAGAACAACTTTTATAAGGAATATTCGCTGGTCAACCTTTAAATTCTTTTCAAATATTGATATAATCATCTAGAGTAAAAGCTAATTAGATTTTAGCTTTTAAAGTTTGAATCTCCATGTTTTTATATATTAAATAGACATGCAATATTTAAGATATAGGGTTCTCTGTTCAATCAAGTGTACCCAAACTCAATCTTGGTGGGCTGATGTCCTCCAAAGTTAAGATCCAACTTGCCTCAGCGGCTGCCAGTAAGTTTCTAGCATGCCCAGTAAGAACTTGATTAGCTGGATCAGGTGGGTCTAATTGGCTTTGGAGCTAAAATGTACAGGACAACAGCCCTTCGGATTTTCCTGTATTAAATGTTTCCAGCATTTCCACACTCAAAATGTGCGGATGTACCTGGTGAAGTCAGTCATCTCCATCATGATCATACACATCTGCTTAGCCAACACGATGATGTCATTTCCATTGTCATCCCACTTAGCGACTTCAGCGTCCAGCTTGCTCTTTTCCTGCCTGAAGCTCTCGACCTGTTCAGCAATCTTGGCCTTTTCTTCCTGAGGCAGCTGAGCCATGATGGCCTGTGGGATATAGCAATATGGCACAAGAAAAAAAAAAAAAGATCAATTAGGAACATCTCGCCTTTTTCACAACACATGCAATTAATTCTAGTTAAAAGTACCCTCCATTTAGGCTGACTTTGTTTAACCCCACTGAAATGCCTCTGTATAAGGTTTTGAAACTTAACACTTAATCATAAGACCTTCTGGAACCCCATGACATCTCATGCTCATAAAGAGAAAATCCATCCTTTCTTTCCCCCTCTTCTTGTCAAGGAATAAATTCTCGCTCCGTAGCGATTCTGAGCCAGTCCAAAAGGGCATTAATCTCTTTGCAAGGTCACAGGCACTGTTAAGGCGCAGTATTATTTGTGAGATAAATGTATAATTACCTCACTTCTTACACCAGTCAATGAATTATGCATTTGTTCAATGCTCTGTCAGAGCGGCTGGACGGACCAGGCCAGGGCAGGGAATTCAGGATGCCATTAAAATGATAGTTTGCCCAAAACTTAAAATTCTATCATCATTTACTTGTTTCAAACTAAAGAATAAAGTTCCAAATCAGCAACTATTGACTTTCCCATAGTTTTTGTTTTTCCTACTATGGAAGTCAGCGGTTTTATGTTGTTTAGCTTTAATCAAAACATCTTATTTTGAGTTCAAGAGTGAGATTGAATAGTGATACCTCATTAACAATATAAGCAAACTTGCAATGGCAAAGCGACAAGCTATCGTTCATTTTAACGGAAAGCTAGTGACTTCCGGCGACCTCCGTCTACACAAGAGACAGCGTCCGTTGGTGACCAGGTGGGCGTACCAGTGATGCAACAAAGTTGAGATTCCTTCAACTTCATGCAAATGCCAAACGACTTTCTTGAGCAATTTTCTTGAGCGACAGCCAACATGAGCACCTGTAGAGATCATGCGATCCTCTCACAGCTTCTCTCAGAGGCTGGTTGTATTTGTGCTGTAAAGACCAACACAGACCTGCGTTTGCGGCAGATCTCTACCCAGGGGTGCGATTCTCAAAAAATTATAGAACTTGTGGCTGAACTATCTTAGTACAATGCATTGTTTGGAAAAAGAACGATGTAGTGACAAGTGTTTCCCAAAACTGTGGTTTCTCTGTCACAGATCCATTGCTTGAACCATGTTAGTTATAACGTAAACTGCCCATAATGACGCTCAAAACGGGGTGGAATAACTACTTCTTTAGAGAAAACACCCATATTTTTGATGGGGAATAGAACACAACCAGGATTTCTGCTTCTAACTATAGCTCTAGAGGCGTAAATGCAAGCATACAAGTTTGCGATGCAGTTTGCGAATGTTCATTGGAACAATGGATTTGCAAAATGCCAATTCAACGAACTATGATTGTAAGGACAGAACTTGTGACCTTAGTTGGCTAACAATGGTTTTTGAAAACACACCCCAGAGCGACAGGCAGCTACAATGAGGCATAAGCTTTATTTTTGGGGTGATCTTTCTCTTCACGTTCACAATCACCACAGAAGATGGGTTTCACAAAAAGTAAAGCCTATTTAGTTTGACAAGTCTGAGAATATTTTCCCCCCACTGTTTTGTCTGAATATATAAGTGGAGGTACGCCATCATAGCCAAAGGATGTCATAGCATAACAGCTAATTAAGAGCCAGCTGCTCATTTAAGATTTGTAGCTTTTTGCTTGTTTATTTAACAAGCAATTACACACTAAAAAGAAGAGAAGTCCTCTGAGAAAATGCGATTAAAAGATGAAAATGATTTCCCTTTCAGATAGCGTGCACTCCTGGGCATTTCAAATGAATGGCTGGTGCAACAGTGGCTGTGTTAAGAGGAAGAAGAAAAAGTGAGGTTGTCTTTTTGCCACTTAAGCTATACCCACATTGTTTACTACCTGCACATCCAATCAGGACCTGGAAAACATATCTGTTTAACAGACATCTAATAGACATCTAAATGTAGACAGCTTGGCTAAAACAAAACTTGGGCTATCACTGAAAATCTTATTAGACATCTAGGAATAGCCTAAAACTAGAGTAGTTGTCAAATAGACAGATTAGACAGACTTTATATGTGTAATCATTCATTTCTGTTGATTTGATGACTAGTCTAGTTTTGGCCTATTCTTAGACGTCTATTACATTTTTACTGACAGCCCGAATTCATCCTTGTTTATGCCAAGATGACTATGTTTACACGTCTATTCTTTTAAAAACAAAAAAATGCTTGCTGGTGAGTATCCACACTCCCATTCCCATCATGTCTTTGAAGCAACCAATCCCTAATAATGAGCTGCAGTGCCATTAATCTAAGCTCCTCCGGTCCTAAAAGTGAATATGATGTATGGAAAGAAGGTGAATAGAAGAGGGAGAGCCTTTTTCTTCCTCTTGCCTTGCTCAGAATTCACTTATCCCAAATCTCTCTGGCTCCTAACCGATAACAAGAAAGGGTGCAGGGAGCTTAATGCTTCAACAAATCCTTCCCCATACGCACCGGTGCCGATTCATTCAGCACACTCATATTGTGTGTACGCTTCTGGATTAGAAATCCCTCAAAAAAGCTTTTTAATTTTTCTCATTTGAAATAAAGTGGCCTAGATACTGGAGTTCAATTTTATGGCTGACCTATCAGCACCGCTATCCTATCATGGAGCAAAGAGATAGTGTGTGTGTTTGAAAGTGTGGGTCAGTGAACAAATGCCCACTCTTATTTCTCTCTTATGAGAACTCATAATACATAAAACTTTAAGTCACAGACTATATCAATATGACAGCACTGGCACGCATATTTGATTTGCAAAATACGTTCTCTCAAGGTAATGTTCAGCTTCTACAGTACATATAAAATGTCACAAGTTCACAATCGATTTTTTTCACTGCCATTTTTTTTCCTTCAATTTGCTGCTGTTCTCTAGCAATGACCCTGCGTTTTCTTCTCCACAGCAACATTTCTTTTATTTGAGTACAAATGATCATTTCCTCTCAATCATGGGAGATAATTTTTTCTTCTTGAGTAACTGCTATCAAACAGGGCTATAGTGTGTATTTGTGTGCGAATGTCAGCAGTACTCCACGGCTACATACTGATAGACTCGTAATGTCTCATAAGCAGCCCACTGTGCACTATTCACACATACACTAATGTGGATTAAGCCTTGAACCCCTGCGAACTCTGCCATCAAACGCCGACTGACACACGAACACTGAGGGGATGACATTGTCATTTGCATTCATATTGTAACAAATAGTCTCTGCAGAGAAAGTTTAATGGAACCAAAATTATTATTTTATAAAGCATTGTGAATATGTACACGCTCGTCTATACAGTAAATGCCCATTTGCTGCTGTTAAATAATTAAGGTAATGCCTATAGACTATGTTTCATTACATTGCTGCCTGCATTGTTCTCTAAGTAGACATGCTAACCAAAACTGAGTTTAAATGTGAACAAACCCAGAAGGCACAGGACATTAACATCGCATTAGATTGACATTGTATTTCAAGATCATGGGGACATTGCTTTTTGTTTGAAAATGAAAATTGGGTTGACGTCAGAACTCAACTTTAGGCCGACATCAATGTCCAACCTAAAATCAACCAAATATCAACGTCAGTAGGACATTGGTTTAAGATGCTGGCTATAGGTTGGATTTTGGTTACTTTCCAACACAACTTATAATCTACCAAATATCAGCTTCATTTGTGATCATTATGGGACGCTTTGGTAATTTTCCAACACAACCTATAATCAATTAAATATCAACGACATTTGACATCGTTATTGGACGTTTTAGTCACTTTCCAACACAACATATAATCTACCAAATATTAACGTCATTTAATGTTGTTATTGGACATTTAAATTACTTTCCAACACAACCTATAATAAACCAAATATCAACATCATTTGATGTTGTTATAGGACATTTTAGTCACTTTTCAACACAACCTATAATCAACCAAATATCAACGCCTAATGATGTTACAGCATGACGTTGTGTGGATATTCCCACTATGACGTCTATCAGATGTTAAATTTGGTTTGCCATACCTGACAAATAAATGTCTGTATTTGACGTCAAAAAGACATTGTTTTAAGATGTAGCCTTGAGCTTGAATTTTGGTTAGTTTCCAACACAACCTAAAATCTACCAAATATTAATGTCATTTGGTGTCATTATTGAATGTTTTAGTCACTTTTCAACACAATCTATAATCAATTAAATATCAACATCATCTGACGTTGTTATTGAACGTTTTAGTCAATTTCCAACACAACCTATAATCAACCAAATATTAAAGTCATTTGACGTTGTTATAGGACATTTTAGTTACTTTCCAACACAATCTATAATTAACCAAATATCAACGTATAATGATGTTACAGCTTGACGTTGTGTGGACATTCCCACTATGACGTCTATCAAACGCTGAATTTTGATTGCCATACCTGACAAATAAATGTCAGTATTTGACGTCAATAGGACATTGGTTTAAGATGTTGCCTTGAGCTTAAATTTTGGTTACTTTCCAACACAACCTATAATCTACCAAATATTAATGTCATTTGACGTTGTTATTGGATATTTTATTCATTTTCTAACACAACCTATAATCTACCAAATATCAGTGTCATTTGTGGTCATTATTGGACGTTTTAGTCATTTTCCAACACAACCTACAATCAATTAAATATCAACGACATTTGACATCGTTATTGGACGTTTTAGTCACTTTCCAACACAACATATAATCTACCAAATATTAACGTTATTTGATGTTGTTATTGGACATTTAAGTCACTTTCCAACACAACCTATAATCAACCAAATATCAATGTTACTTGACGTTGTTAAAGGATATTTTAGTCACTTTCCAACACAACCTATAATCAACCAAATATCAATGTTACTTGACGTTGTTAAAGGATATTTTAGTCACTTTCCAACACAACCTATAATCAACCAAATATCATGGTCTAATGATGTTACAGCTTGACGTTGTGTGGACATTCCCACTATGACGTCTATCAGACGTTGAATTTTGATTGCCATACCTGACAAATAAATGTCAGTATTTGATGTCAATAGGACATTGGTTTAAGATGTTGGCTCGAGCTTAAATTTTGGTTACTTTCCAACACAACCTATAATCTACCAAATATGAATGCCATTTGACGTTGTTATTGGATATTTTATTCATTTTCCAACACAACCTAAAATCAACCAAATATCAACATCATTTAACATCGTTATTGTCCTTAGACGCTGACTAGTCATTGAGTTTTGGTTACCTGATGTCATGACCTAAATCTAACTAATATTAACATCTTATGACCTTTGTGCATCCTGGGAAGATTCTACACTACATGGGTATATAGGCATATAGGTTCTGTTCAGTTGAAGCATCCTAATCAAAATGGAACACATTAATAAATTCAATCTAAGGTTTAAAATGTACATTACCACCCAGCAGGCACACAACATCATAAGACGTTAATATTAGGTTAGATTTGGGTAGTGACGTCAGGTGACCAAAATTCAATATCTAGCCAATGTCTAGGACAAGATGTTTTGACATCTAATAACAACGTTAAATTACAATAATATTTGGATGATTTTAGGTTGTGAGGGAAGTGATCAAAATCCAACGTCTGATAGATGTCATATTGGTAACATCCACACAACGTCAAGATGTAACATCATTAGACATTGATATTTGGTTGATTGTAGGTTTGATATTGAACATTGATGTCGGGCTGATATTGGGTTCTGACATCAACCTGATTTTCATTTTCACACAAAAACCCAACATTCCCACGACAATGGGGTACGTTGAAGTACAACATTAATATGATGCCATGTTGACGTCCTGTTGACGCCCTGTGCCTGCAGGGCATGGTTTATCTACAACCATCTATATTTTTTCAACTATTAAAATTATTAGTTTTTGCTGTTTTATTGGAGTAAAACCATGATTAATTATTGTAAAGATTACCACACATTCTACATATACTTTCTAAACAACAGTTAACAATGATTAATAATTTTATGTGAAGTGTTGTCATAGCTGGTTGCTATGCTGGTTAAATTACACTCCTTCTCTACTTTTAGAGTAGTATTACAGATCAGAATAATCAACATTGCTTCTACTATGTCCACCATTTTAAATGTCTATTATCATCAAGATGGATACTTGAGTGCTGCCCTTAAAATGTGACTATATACATGTATTTTTATACCTGTTCGCTTACAAAACATCCCCTACAGTAAATGGAGGATCTGATTTTGATGGAAACACATCTGCTCCCTGCTGTTAAAAATTCAACTGATAGTTGCCATGCTACACAGAACTGATGTAAAGCCTACACAGCACGGTATATATGTAGAATGTTTTTTTTTCTCACACATCATTGTGTTCTGAGAGAGAAATATCAACAAATGGCATTCATACTGCAATTTGCTGTAGAGCCTAAATAATGTTTCATTCTTGGAAAAAAAAAGGAATGTTGTGTGCATGCTCTTGAGTGACTGGCCCTCTTGTTATTCTGAGAATAGATGTAATTTTATAGCAGACATGCTCAGCGGAGCGATAAGTGTTTTGTATTGTGAGAGTAAACTTGTTGGAAATGACAGAAGGAAGCAGAGATGTATCACGTAGGAGCCACTCACCCTTGCGCTCTGTCCAGCAATAAGTTGGTCATCTTCTGTCTGGATGCTGGTACGGCTTCGAGCGTCATAATCTTCTTGCTCAAAGTCAGAGTCATCCTCCAGTTCTTCTGGGGTCTGAAAAAAAATACAATTAATGACCACCTTGTAGTTACCATGCACAAAAATAAATAAATATTATACTGTATTATATTATATTATATTATATTATATTATATTATATTATATTATATTATATTATATTATATTATATTATATCATATTATATTATATTATATTATATTATATTATATTATATTATATTATATTATATTATATTATATTATATACCTAAGCTCATTGGAATTACATGCCCCAGGCTACATTTATTTTTCTAAGAGTAAACTACTTTCCTCTAGTTACATTTCCTTGCAGCTTCTGATGACAATTCCCCTAGAGGGCGCTATATATATTTGTGAATTTAAAATGAGTTACTTCAAGCTACACGTCCTTCTTGTATATGTCAATGAGAAATCAGGGCATTTCGTACAGATCCTCTTGACCTTAACAGATCGACTGACCTAAACCCTTCCCTAAACACAAACAGTTGTATTTTCTAAAGCAAACAGAAGATAAAATTGCATCCTGGCCACATCATTTAACCATGATTTTACATAGTTTTTACCTGTTTCGTGGAACTGTGCTTCACCAGACTTGAATCGAGCTTTACTAGCACTCTGCATTCCAAGTACAACACCATACAAGGTGAGCTACTGAGTAAACTGACCACAGCAGAACAGTTGTCCATATAACATTCGATTGCAAACCATAGACACTTTAAAGCTTTTTGTGTGATATTTATTTGATGTTGAGCAAATAACTGCACAAAAATATTCTTTATTCATCGTTGATATGTCCCAGTAAATATCAGTAAGGAAAGGAACTAAAGTTGATGGTGTTATACTGTCCCGCATCGTATATTTACCTTATCCTCTTGCCTTTTTTTGTTGCAACTCCAAGGAAAAAAGTGATCGTGTTATTCAAAATTTAGGTTTTGTAAGATGTTTCAAAACGAATTAAAGAGATAGTTCACCCAAAAATGTAAATCCTGACATAATTTACACACCCTGCACTTTAATCACCTTATTTACTTAAGGTTATTTTTTACATTTACTGCACCTTATTTACTTTATTTTTTTTCTGTTGAACACAAAATAACCTAGTTTGAAGAAATCTGGAAATCATTGACTTTCATAGTATTTGTTATTATATTATTATATATAAAAAAAAAGAAAGACATAAAGATTTGAAACCTAATAAGGGGAGTTTTGTTGGTGAACTATCCTTTTAAGAACAATTTCAGCAAACAATTCATATTTGGATAATCGGAATATCATCATTACTTTCGAAACTGATCTGGAGGGACTTTATCTTTCTCTTCAAATTGGTTTGAATCGTCAACAACTTCTTTGCCTTGTTTAACCTTCTATCTATGTTTTACATGTACTCTACTAAAGTACCAATGTCTTCAGTCCTAGTGCTCCAGTTTAGGGGCACAACTTTTTCAACAGACATCACAACCGCTGCCACACAATGATGGGCGAAGGACCTCTGATCCAACATAAAGTCGCGTCAACTATTAAACCAGTCAAATCTCAATAAATAATTCATTCAACCCACAGTTTGAGTTACAAGTGACTTGCATCATTGTTCTTCAATTCCCTTTTGGCTTTCTTGTGAGTAATATAAAAAAGAAAATCCCTCTTAAAGTGGGATCAAACAATATGTGAAGGGGGAAGGCCTCTAGGTTTTTTTTTTTTTTTTTTGCAGTTTAGATGTGATTTGTTTTCTTGTTTTCTGCCTACCAGTAGTTTCAACATCAGTTCCACTAACTGGCTAATGAGCAAATTAGAGACAACTGCTACAGTTTCAGCCTCTCTGAGCGGTGGTGAGACTTAACTTATTAAGATGCAGTATGGGTAGTGGATAAATAGGTGGTAAAAATTGTCAAACACCATTTTTGAAGGAATAAAAATTTATAAAGTGTTTAGTCTGATGTTACAGAAAATATAATATTATTGAATTAATCATAACTTTCATAGTTTTTGTTTAACTTTTTACTGAACTGTACTGTAAAAATATTCTTTAGTGTGACATATATTGGCCCATTTTCAATAGTTTCAAGCGGTTTCACTTTCTCGCTTGAGCTAGCCGCGCGTCTATATTTGAAATAACAAACTTCTTGAGCTGATGATAATAATGTGTGTGTGATTATTGAAGTGCTTCTGACATCCGATCCTTTCAGATATGGACCAACGCAGGAGTGAAGCACAAAAATCAAAAGAGAAGCCTGAAAAAGCAAAGAACAAACTGCCATGTTTAACTATTATCATCAACTTTTGGACTATCATGAATTCGGAATGACGCTATTACTTTCTAACAGAGGTTACATGTGCTGGTGAAGATTAAAGATACAGATGAGAGGTTTGCACTGACTGTGTGCTCTGTTGCATGTTGTTTTTGATCCCAAATAAGGACTAATTGTATTCTGTGTGTAGTTTTTCTGTAAAATTCTGTGACATATTAGAGAGTGTAAGGGACTGTATGTTTTCATAAATGTTGGATTTATTTATTTTTTTATATGTTTGCAAACGTTACAGTAGGCTATTTGCCTATCATTGATCTGCAGTTATAATCAAATCATGTTCATAGAAAGGTTAGTAATGAACATCTATACACAAGCATTTATTTGTATAAAGCATCTTTTTTGTGAGTGCTTTTCATATAATATGTGAATGATACATATAGCTAAGCAGGGCTGCGCCCGGTCAGTACCTGGATGGGGGAACACATGGAAAAGCTAGGTTGCTGCCGGAAGTGGTGTTAGTGAGTCCAGCAGGGGGGCGCTCAACATGTGGGTTCTAACACCGTATATTAATGGGGACTCTATACTGCTTAGTGAGCACCATCTTTCAGATGAGGCGTTAAACTAAGGTCCTGACTCTCTGTGGTCATTAAAAATCCTAGAACGTCCTTCAAAAAAAGTAAGGGTTTAACCCCGGCACCCTGGCCAAATTTACCCACTAAGCTCTGTGCATCATAGCCTCCTAAAAATGCCCATAATTGGCTTCATCACTCTGCTCCCTCCCTAAAACACGCGCAAATTGATTTGAGCGTACAGAAAAGCGTTATATAAATGTAAGAAATTGTTATTATATATACAAATGTACCAATTAAGCTGTAAAAAAAGTTTATCCCTTTAATTGCAATGGATTTTAAAGGATTTCAGCAAAAAATGGGCAAACTTTTTTTTTATTGGATAAAATGGGCAGACAACCATAATTCAAATGGGCATATCTTCAAGGTATGAATTGAAATAGGATATCATTTTGAAGCGTTTAAAGTCTCCTCTTTCAAATCTTAATTTTGAAACTTGGGTCACTGTGACTTATTTTGCTGGACTGGGTCACATATTGTTTCGAAAGGACAATAAAACTTAATTTTATAGTGGTTCCAAAAAAGTTGTCTAAGAGTCTTTAACACTTAACAGGTTCATTTCTTTTTCATTTATAATAGCATTAATGTATTACTAATAACAATTTAGTGCATTTTAAATGGTGACAATACTAGTTTTATAAATGTTTTGTCAAGTGTGACAGTGAAATTACATCAACAACCCATACACTATTGGTTATACAGACTAAGTACCTTATCACAAAGTGATGCAGTCTTTGTTGTAATTTAGTTTTAATGAACATCTCAGTGGATAAAGATTTCATATAGCATGTAGACAATGAGAAAGGTGCCATCTTGGCTAGATTATTCTTCTCATGTTTCTTTAGCAGGATTCAATTCTTGACAAATAACTGTGTCTATGAGCTGGTACTTTCATTTCACTTCTACTCTGGGAGCTGTACTATTTTCAAACCTTAAAAGCAGCCACCAGCACACAGTGACTGCAATGGCTTTTTCTAGGCAGCGGAAATGAGACGCTCTCGGCATGTTCCGTCTCTGTGATTCATTTTTTTGGGATGGGGGGTGGTCTGGGGAAATCAATGAATAAGTAAAAAAAATAAGTAGGATCTCTATTTACAATTATCACTCTGTTCCAAATCTCAGCTTGCCATTATTTACTGATAACACACTGTTCAATATTGTTTCATGTGCACACGAGGGAAGTGTGCATCTCAGAAAATGTCTTCTGAAGCAAAAAAGGCAAGTGTTTGTTAGCTATATTAAACCAAAAATATTTACAGTTGTGGTAAACAACATATACACAGTAGGGATTAACAAAAGGACACTACGATAAACTATTTTTGTAAACCTTTGACAATATAGGTAGCATCAATTCACAATGTAGTGCGTCCTCTGTTTCACAGTATACATTCACAATGTACTTTTATTGAAGACATTATCTTATTTTCTCGGCCAGAATACTTGAATAATATTACTTGATCACTGTACTTAAGCATTATTTCGGGCAATTTGGGATTTAGTCAAGTGAAGTTAAAACAAACGTGTTGTACTATAATTACATCTCAGAAGAAGAAACTGTGCCTTTTTACATAATTTCATCTCTTGATTCAATGTTCTTCCAACTTCCATTACATTTAGTTCCATTACAGATAGAAAGAAGATAACATGTTTGTTTTTGCACATATTTTTCAGCCCTAATTATAACGTTTATTGTTACAATGCATGGCTTCAAAGGTTTGTTGAAATGTACTGAGGTTGCCAGGTTGCTTTCTATTTATTAGATGTGTCTATGTTCCTACAGTATAAGTCTATACAGTACATTATATTGGTAGAATGCACAGCACTGAGTGCAAATCAGATGGATGTTGTTGGCCGATTGCTTTTTTAAATTAAATGCAACAATTCTCCAGAAAGTGTTTCAACGATCAGTTTTACGTACATTAATTAAAACCTAAATGGACAAATAATATAAATATTAACTATTTTTGCAGACAGCTCTGTTAAACAAAGAGAAAAACTGACTATAAGCCAACTTGAGAAAGCCAACATACTGTTATGCTATATAAATGTATTATTCTTCCGTCTTCTTCTTCTTCTTAGACTATTTTAAGAACGCATCTCTACCTAGACCGTTCATACTACAACCACAAGCTAATTCCAAACCTCCAAACTATACTGAGTTAAGTTGCTATATCTTTTCCAACTGATTCGATTTATGTTTTTTCGGAAACTGACCCAGAAAAGTTCTATTGACTTAACATTGTACCAAACTTTGTGACCTCATAACTTTGCACCAGACTTACGGTTGGGCTCATTTAATTCAGACTACTAATCTGCCAATCAATGATGACCTTTCAACTTACTAGTCACACCCTAGCAACCACTTACGGCACCCTAGCAACTGTCCCATAGACTTCCATTGTAAAAAACTGCCATTGATTTTACATTGGACATACTAACAACATACAAGCAGACTAATTATACTAATGACTAGGCCCACACGGAATCTGCACACAGATTTCCGCAGATTTTTAGCCCACCATTGATTCTATTTATTTACTTGTGTAAATGTGTGTAATTTCATATTTATTGTTTTAAAATTAGTTTCAGTATAATTATTGACTAAAATGAAAATGTTAATATGATTTATTTATGATACAGTTTGTAAAGTAGTATTTTCTGTCATTTAGTAGATCTATTACATTTTAACTGGTTCTTAACCATGACACACATTCAGTATTAATCCACACAGTGGCAAAAGCTGAACTATTTTAAAATTTGACCGCTGCATGTGTGTAGGAACAGCTGATGGTGGCCATTGCAACAAGAAACGCCAGAGGATAGCGAGCTCAAAAACACTTTTAAATCCATAAACAAAGTAGCACGCTCCTTGCTTACAACATGGTTTTAGACATGATATGAGAATATAAAGTGTTAACCAGATACAGTACAAGCCGTGTGGAGTGATTAAAAGTAGCAAAACACTATTAAATACATAATTTGCTTGCTAGAGAAAACAAGAAGGCAACCATTTTAATCGCAATTAAGTTACTTACACTTGTGAAATGGAGGAAGGAACTGGTCCATGAACTGTGTACAGTAAAGCTCCTGTCAAGCCCTGACAAAGTCCCATACATCAATAGTCTTTTCTGATTTGTCCTTCAACAAACGGCTGACAAATGCCAATTGTAAGCATGTAGATTGCTGAAGCACTCGTCAGAAAAATGACGTCACGCCGACATGGCTAAAGAGTCGTTACAGCGACAATTCATTCGAACCACTAGGAGTCAACTCTTTTATAGATGAGTCAATAGTTTTAAACACGATGCACTTTCAGATTTAAGATTTAGCTGGATATTTCACTTCACTTTGAGGGAAGGTCATTTTCAAAAACCCATAATAGGGGCCTTTTAAGATAACTGAATCGATTTGTGTTAGGACAACATAAAAGAATTGTGTAAAATTCAGCATTTTCACCCACTACATTATTTGCAAATGAAAAATGTTCAATTAGTTGTTTTCTTTTTATAATACAAAGCTCTGGGGCAATAAGCACAATAAAGGCCCCGCTAGTGAAGATCGAGCACCTCTTGGGGTTTTTATTTGGCCATTACTCACTCTTATCATGAGGACTGCTTTCCTGATGTCACGCACTCCATCGTAGACGAGGCGAGAGGCATCGATGAACTCGTTTTCCTCAAATGGCTGCGGGGGGCTGGTGCTCAGAGCCTCTATGGCCACCTCAACCTGCTCAGCAAAGCGTGGCATCACTGGTGGGAGAGAAGAACAAAGAGGATATAAAGCTGCAACATTTTTTAAATGGGTCAAAAAAGCAATCAATTTGTTGAGTAAGTACATTACAAAAAAAAAGGTTCCAAATTAAAAGTATAAACACCTAAACAACATTTTTAAACAAAATAAAACACATCACAATGCAAAGCTTGTAATATTGTGAGTGTTAATGATAGGTTGTCATGGGAAATATGGACTTGGTCTCTGTTCTCTTTTACATCATGTGTGTTTATGTACAGAAAGACTCTTGGCTGATACTGTAGGTTATATTTGAGGATCTTTTATAGCCTTTTATCATAGCAGGTGGAATAATTAAACATGGTAAGGGTAAGACACTGTAACTGGTTTGACAGATAGAAATTAGAGAGTAGAGAAAGTGCTAATTGTGCTGCTTGCAAATTAAGGAGGTGGAAGACAGCGTGTTTACACATTTATCATGTGCATTGTTTAATGGCTGCTTAGAAGAAATAATCAATAAATAAACTGACATATACATAGTTTCGCAGTAGGGGGTAATATGTCTGTGTAAAATTAAAGTGTGAAGGAATACATTTTTATAATATGTTATACACTGCTAATATACAACACACAAGATGTGACACTCGTATAGTTCTAAGCGGGGAAAAGTGTAATGGTCAATATAGAGCAGGGGTGGCCAACCCTGTTCCTAGAGAGACACCTTCCTGCAGATTTCAGTTGCAACCCATATCAAACACACCTGCCTGTAATTATCACGTGGTGTTCGGGTCCTAATTAATTGGTTCAGGTGTGTTTGATATGGGTAGCAACTGAAATCTGCAGGAGGGTGGCTCTCCAGGAACAGGGTTGGCCATCACTGATATAGAGAATGAAGCACCTCTTTTTAGAACAGGAGCCAATCATCAATGTGTATAGAGTGATGATTCTCTGGGAAAGGGACTTGGACCAGATGGAGTTTCTGCAGATTTTGTGTGATTCAAACGTTTAGAACAGTTGTCGTTTTTATAATTATTATTTTTAGGGGGTTTTCACCTTCAATTTGGATAGGATAAAGAAGGTTACAGACAGGGAAGTATTGGTAGCAGAGAGAGGGGAAGGGTCAGCAAAGGACCCCAAGCCGGAAATCAAACTTGGGTCGCCATGAGCAACATAGTGCTATATGTCAGCACACTTAACCATTAGTCTTTTGGCGCCAACAAGACAGTTGTTGTTTAATTCTATTGGTGATTTCTAATATGACACTGATTTTACCCAACATTTTATATGCTCTCAAAAACTCTCAATGTTTTCTAGGCAACCAATGTCAATCCCATTTCAATTTCCATAAGACTTAATCAAAAACACTCACTCTGATGCACTCGCTAGGTGCCAATGAATATGCACCAAGACAGACAGAAAGCTCCAAGTGTCTTCTGTCCAATGATGCCTAATTTTAGTTTAAAGCTCACTGTGGTCAAGAACTGTTACTATTTAAATTCGGTGTGAAGGTCTTTGCACACTGAAGACCGAAATTTTCATATTGTTTGTTTTTTCATATTCATTTCTGAAAATATGCTCCAATGCGTATTAGAGCAATTCCAATGTTATGGAAGTGACATTTGCAGTAATAACTCAAAACATAAACTATCAGAAAAAGTATATGTTAACATTATATTGAAACTTCTGTTTATATTTTCCTAAAGAACTGACCACAGAATTATAGGAGCAGAAAAATATCTATCTGTAAACTTGTTTTATACTTTAAATGAGGGAAACAAACATGTGTTATATATTATGTGACCAAAAAAGTCTGTGAGTTTATAGTATACAACATGCTTTTTTAGAAATTCTGTGAATTAAACAGCACAACCCAAAAGTAGCAATGCTAATCAAAAGGATACGATTTGGCAACAAACATGATTGATTTTATTTTATTTTACAATTTTGTAACTATGAGGAAAAAAGCTTTGTTATGGATGTGACGTCTCTCTGTTATAGATGTGATGGATGTAAAGTTTTCCACTTGTGTGACTTTGGTAAATCAAATATAATTGTTTGAGAATATTGACAGAGACTTTTTTTTGTATTTTTACAGTCCTGTAAAATACAAGCCTACACAAAAACGTAGAAAGGGTTTCGATATTTTGGTAAAAACTTTCGTAGCAAGGTTGACATTTGTATGAAATTTCTCATTAACTAATCCATTACAAAAAAAACGTTTCAGCATCAGTTCAAGCAGTCATACTTTGTTCTCCTCTCTCTTCACCAAAGTAGAAAAACAAAGAGGAATAGGCTGCATATTGTGTTCATCCAATAGAGGAAGGAGAGTTCAGCTTATTATCAAAGAGCTGGGCTACGATTATCCCGAAATGCAAAGTTTATTTCAGGCAATCAGTGGAATTTTGATACATTGACTGTGTTACTTCACACATTCCCGTATGTAAACAAATCTTGAACAGAGACTGGTAAGACCTATAGACATTATAATAGATGTTGGCCGCAACGTGTCAAATCAACGGACCGAAAGCGGGCCCTGATTTCTATAATAATGTCTATAGGCAGTACGTCAAATATACATCAACCATCCACCATTTTCTCCTTATCTTATGCACTGTGTTTGACAAAGTTATCTGCAGCTCAAATGACTGCATTCAGTTTATTTAGCTATTTTGCGTTTCATTTGTGTGGTGGCTCTGAACACCTCAAAACACCTCTCAAAGCAATGTTTTGGATGCGAAAAGTGGAAAATATCTAACCTGGTATAAGTGAGTGAGTGCTGGCAAACAGTTTAATTAATTTGTGAACAAAGTACAACAACAGTATGGTTCAAGGTTTGATGTTATACGAGTAAGATTGTTAGATTTCAATGCAATGTTGTCTGCCTGAAGTTGTCCGATAACATTTTTCGATGAACATTCTTATTTGGGTCAACCTTCCAAGATCTTTTTGAAGTATAGCATCCAAATTGTTTCTGTGATTGACAGCCACACTTACACAACGAAACTTTGGATTTATATACATTAAAGAGCTGTCCCAATGTACACGCCACATAAAGGCAATCATTCAGCATTTTAGAAACAGAATAAACATACAGACTGCAGCTTTAAGGTGAGAGAAAGCGAAAACGAAAAGACATACACAGAAAGAAAAAAAAAAACATTCTCAAAAAAAGGGATTACAGGCATCTCTCAAAAGCCAGCCTTTCCCTCAGGTGCCAAACATATCAGAGGAAAGACAGAGTGAGAGGTGAGAAAAATGGAGAATATGTGATCTTAAGCAGCTAAGTGTCGAAATTCAGGCAGGCACATCTATTTCTGCTGTCTCCCCCTGTCAGTCAGGCCTGAGGACATGGACAGCAGCACGAGAAGACGGAGAGAAAATGTCACCCTGAACGTATGTGGAAAGAGTGCACTACGTTTGCCAATTAACCACTTCACCTTGCTGAAAACAAGGGACTATTAGGGAGTCGAGACTTTATAAAAGTCCGCCACGGGGGGCATATGGAGACGTCAACCCCCTCAGTCAGACTATACCGCTCCTTAGTCAAAAATATATCGAATAATGAAATAAAATAGACTACAACAATTGCAAAATTGCCTAGTGCATTGAGTTTTTAGTAGTGTTGTGGTACACATTTTCCTGGGAATTTTCCACATTTTCAAACCCACAACCTTGGCATTGCTTTTGCTACACTCAACTATTTTAGCTACAGGCAGGCTTATATAATGGCCAGTCTTAGTCTCAAGACCATATTTTGGAGGCCTCGTTCTTTTCATGTTATTGATTGTATTTGTACTCAGTTTTGTCTCTGTTGCAGACTAAAAAGACTGTCTATTTTATGATTTTAAGACCCCACCTTTAAGGATTTCTCTAAACTGCCTTTGTTTAGTCTGATTTCTGTCTTAACATCTTTATTAGAGGTGTGAACCTATACTGGTCTCACGGTTCGGTTCGGGTGCGATTATCATGCCATCGATTCGGTTCAATTTGATATCTCGGTGCATCACGGTGCATTGACGATGCTTTCCATATATAGTGTTATATTTTGGGGGGAGGCTATAACATGCTGTCTGTATAAACACACAGACACACAGCAACACACTGTCTCTCATTTAAACACATTCACAAACATAGACAGCATCAAACAAACAAACACACACACACGCACACACACAAACAAACACACTTAAGCCCTTGCAACAGGAAGAGCTCGCGCTGAGCGGAGCAAAAAAAAGAAAAAAAAAAAAGAAAAAAATAAGTACTTTTCCGACGGTCCCTTACAGAGAGCTCCTCTCAGCGCGAGCTCTGCCGGCTAAAGTAAACGCAAACTGCGAGGGCTTAAACAGAGCAGTGCTCGTAATGTCGAGCGAAAAAAAGAAAGACAGCTGTGAAACATAACCAGCTTTGTCTTTCTGTAGGAAACACACTTTAGATCTTTTTAGGGTAAGAGTTTTTTGAGTTATTGCCGTCTATAACTGAATGTGTGTCAGGAAAATCGAAAACAAAACCAACTGAAGCGTGCTCATTTCTGGCGCCCAACTGGATATACAGCGCCCTAAGCATTTGCCTATGGTTCCTATGCCACGGGCCGGCCCTGAGTTGGCTGAGTGTTGTAAACAATGACTGTAAAAAATATGGACGACGCGACAGCCCTTTTTCCCATTGAACGCCTTGAGGGCAAAACGCCTGCTTGACGGGCACAAACTGTCGCAAAAGACTGCTGAAATTGGAGCCTTGACATGCGCAGAAGGATTGTCTGATGGAGCCAGAGGAGGAGCCGCGAAAATGAGCGGAGTCGAGCTTCCAACCAAACGCTTTATGTAAAATCAACCACGCCCCCCGAACTTCTCAGCATGCGTTTGCTGTCATATCAACACAAATGGATGTAATAACATTAACAAATATGAGGGTTTTATATATTCAATCGCGCCAGCTCCAGGCCGCAGCGCATAACCTACTCGCGGCGTCGCGGGCTGATTCCGGCTCGCATGCGGCAGCGCCGGCTCGCTCGGCCACCGCATCTGGCTCGATTGACTCGTGCTGGAATTGGGTAGTGAGTCCAGGCATCCGGAGTAGGTCCAGCAGAGGTAGTCAGTCTGAGCTCTAAGAGATAAGTCTCCGGCAGGCGAGAATCTAGCCGGAACTGTATTTTGCTATCTGGGTGGCTAGGCGTGTATCAGCAAACTAATAAAGCCCGAAAAAAGCCATGAACTTAGCGAATAAACAGTGTTCCACCAGGATCATGTATGTCAGAAACTATAGTTTACTGCTGAACTCATTTTGTCATGGTAAAATAACACAAAAAATCGAATAATAACATTTCAGTCTACTTCAGTCTCCTGCCGAAGCTCAGACGGTCTGCTTTGAGAAACTGTCAATCACAGCTGTCAATCACGATGACACGCCCAGCATTAAATTACTGCTAAAAACAAACTGTTTACAAAAATGAAGATCTGCACCTATTTCAGCACAATAACCAGTGCCTTAATCGACCAGAACCATCTTTCGGGACATTTTATTGCAAGTGTAATAATTTTTTTTATTTGGGCTCAAGTCTCCTTCATTAACACGGAGGAGGCGGGCTTTATGACTTGTACTGCAGCCAGCCCCCAGGGGGCGATCTAACGGCCGAGACCCTCACTCAAACGCAGGCTTGCGGCACACTTGGTTGTAAATAACGGTGCTCACCTCCCTCGCGACAGAGCGCATAAGAGATAAATGACGTCACTACATAATAACCGGTTATGGTTATTACTGAATCGATACCGAATTGTCCGCGTCTGCATCGCGGTGCACCGAAGAAACTATTAATTTTGACAACCCTAATCTTTATAGTGAATTAATATGAAACAAAACTTACTAAACAACCTAAGCTTCACATATAAATCATGTTAAAATCAGATATAGGCCTATAAGTAATATATATATATATATATATATATATATATATATATATATATATATATATATATATATATATATATATATATATAAATATATTTTTTTATCTTTAAATGAAATAATGACAAACTTCTTTGGTTAATTTGTACATTTTTACAACTGCTGTGCTGGCTTAAACGTATTGTGGAACAAACAGCAACTACATACACTCATTGGCCACTTTATTAGGTACACCTTACTAGTACCTAATACTAGTAGTAAATTCTGACCCTACCATCTGAATGTCCCAGAAGAAATCGAGACTCATCAGACCAGGCTACGTTTTTCCAATCTTCTATTGTTTGTGTGAGCCTGTGCAAATTGTAGCCTCAATTTATTAGTAAACTCTAGAGATGGTTGTGCACGAAAAGCCCAGTGGCAATTTCTGAAATACTCAGACCAGCCAGTCTGGCACCAACAACCATGCCACGTTCAAAGTCACTTAAATCACCTTTCTTTCCCATTCTGATGCTCTGTTTGAACTGCAGCATATCGTCTTAACTATGTCTACATGCCTAAACCCATGTAATTGGTTGATTAGAAATTTTTGTTAACGAGCATTTGGACAGGTGTACCCAATAAAGTGTCCTATTAGTTTATGTAATTAAAAATGACAATATAATTATAGATTTAAATGCAAAAAAAAAAGTGTGATATATTTTCTAGTATCACAAGAGCTGTTTTGATAAGTTTTGAGCACGTTTGAAACTGTAATGTAGATATTATGCAAAATATCTCTGAAAGTTTATTTATTCATTCATTCATTCATTTTTTTTTCAGCTTAGTCCCTTTGTTAATACGGGGTCGCCACAGCAGAATAAACCACCAACTTATCCAGCAAATGTACCCAGCGGATGCCCTTCCAGCCGCAACCCATCTCTGGCAAACATTCATACACACTCATTCACACTCATACACTACGGACAATTTAGCCTCCCTAATTCACCTGTACCGCATGTCTTTGGACTGTGGGGGAAACCGGAACACTCAGAGGAAACCCGCGCAAACGGAGGGAGAACATGCAAACTCCACACAGAAATGCTAACTGACCCAGCCAAGGCTCGAACCAGAGACCTTCTTGCTGTGAGGCGACAGCACTACCTACTGTGCCACTGCTTCACCTCAATGAAAGTTTTTTATGTGCAATTTAGATTTAAGACACAAGCTGTTGTTAAATTATAACAATGAAAAAGCGGCATACTGAAAAACACACTTAAGTGTTATATTACTAAACAAACCTGCTGCTTTGAATGAATCTGTTGTGTAAATGATTCAGTGACTCATTACTTAAATTATTTACCCTAACTTACCGAGACATGGTGATCTACTTTTAAGTATAAATAGTTTAATTTCTCATAAAGTATCTGGATTTGCAATTTTTCTTATAATATTTGCGCAAATCATTAATTAATTTATTATTAATCAAATTTTCCAGGCAGCAAATGTGGATCTTACATATACATTAACATATAATAATTTAGCAGACACTTTTATCCAAAGCCACTTATAAATGGGGACAATAGAAGCAATCAAATCAAGAAAACTGCAGAAATATGCTGTGACAAGTCCCTGTTAGTCTAATGCAGTGCATGCAGTAAGCGTTTAGTTCCGGCAAATATGACTAAGGTAGGACAATCTGGTTATTTATGTATGTTTGGATTCGTCTGGTTGGTAAATCATATAATAGCTAATGCGGGACCAGCCTGGTCAATCATAAGCATGCGATCCTCTTGAAATTTGATTATAAATAAAATTTACATAAAGTCAATTGCAAATAAGGGTGTTCGCAGATTGTTCCCTCTCTCTCTCTCCTTTAATTCCTCTTCTGTCTTGTTTCCCAGTTTTGGGCAACATAATCTTTCATTACAACTAAACATTGGCTGCAGGAAGAGATTGTTTGACAAAGTCAGGAATGAAGAATGTTGACAGACATTAATTGGGTGCAGCTACAGGGTTGAGAAAAGTCCACTAATGTGACATTACTTTGATCTGTTTATATGATTAGCCGTATTTCAGCATTTACACTGAGCTTATGTGTTTGGACCACTTATCCTCAGCATAACCGCTAAGACAAAATAGTTACAGCTAATGCTGCATAGTGACAGTGAAAAAAGATTTATAAGTCAATTTAATTTCGGTGAAATGTCAATAGAAAATGTTAATGGCATTTTAGAGGGCTCTAAAAAAAAACATTTAGAATCCTGAACTTCAAACCTAGGCAACTTGAGAGCAAAAAAAAAGCATGTTAAGTAATTTAATGTATCTAGATGGAGTGTATTCAACAGGTAGCAAAGCTCTTAGATTAAGAGACCTGACACTGAATGACCTGGCTGCCTACTGCAAGAGGAAGATCACATCAGCTGGCTAAAATCTAAAGTGGAGGAATGTGCTTGAGTTTCCATGGCAAAGTCTCCAGTGGAGGGAAACCATATTGTGATCCCACCCTAACATCAAGTCACGCTTATATCAACGTCTGGGACCACTTGGTGGATGATGAAAAAAAGATGGAGGAAGTCAAAAGCCTCGTATTAAACCCTTAAGCAAGCTCCAAAGTTGTGCTCTTAAAATATTCAACAAATGTATTTAGGAAGGGAAGATCTCAAGATTTTTAAGAGCCAGGAACAAGGATAGCTTACAGTAGCTCAATGGGGAAGGTGGGTCTTTTGAGGACACTCTTGTGACAGGCAAATTCTAGAGTGCTGTCTTCAACCATCTAACCAAATCAAAGCCCAGAGCGCCATCGTCCTTAATAATAGCCGATGCGGAGCTGGAAGAAAAGACCGGTCTTGTGATTTCTCATGATGGTTTTGATTACAGGCATCGACTTAAAAGAGGACCAGTATAGGATCCTTTCTATCATCCATTTTGCGTATTTGCCTTTTGAAACGGACTAGTTCAGAATGTGTATCTGCTAATGCAGAGAAGGTTAGATTTAAATTTCAAATGAACCCGTAAGAAATACAAAAAATTATGCAAAACATTTAAAAAAGGTGCAGTAAAGGCTCTTTATTTGATTTCTTTTCTTCTTTCTAACCCCGTCTTGCTTTAACACATATTTAATTCATTTTAATCCACTTATTGGAGAGGCGTAAAATGAGCTTTAGGGAGTTTTGGCTGTGACTTTTAAATAGAAATATTTAAATGTTCTTCAAGCCATTAATGAGTAAAGTTGCTGCTAGTGAGGAGCAAATTTAACTCCGACCAGTGAGGAATGATGAAAGGCGCTAATAAAAACCATGTTGGAAGGGATTATTTTCTTAAAGTGTTTAACGTCAGATAAACCAAGCAGGCAGATCTGTTACAGTCTATAAGCTTTCAAATGAAATTTTCCTTACAAGTGTTTATTGAGATATTCAGATGCATTAGATACTGTAAAACTGTGTATTTGGTTCAGTGGCTGAGGTTAGACCAACCCAAAAGGCTCAAAATGGAATACTAGAAAATGCAATGAGACATTCCTAATGCTAATAGGTCTTACAAAACACTGAAAGTCATTTGAAATGGAGAACAAATTCCTCCAAAAAAAACAAAAAAAAACAAAAAAAACAATGAGGCCACTTATAATTTGGTTTTATTTACATCTTGCCTATTAAGCTGAGGAATTAGTTAGCATTGGCCTTTCTTCTTTCTATTTTCTTTTTAAATAAGGCCACTGATTCAATTAGTTAAAATGTTCTCTGATATTTAAATAGTCTCCATAAATGGGTTCATTCATTAACCGATAATATACCTGTCATGATGGGCTTCTAAAAACACAAGATATATCCAACTGCAGCAATTGAAGTTCTAATAAAAAAATAAAAGGAGAGGCCAGGCACATAAATCCAACAGAGACAAAAAATACAAAACAATAAACAAAAGTGAATCAAACAATGTCTGAACGGGAATTCAAAAACATAATCATAACATGACACAAAGTGAACAAACAAACAAACCAAAACGATGAGTCAGTGAGCAGACAAGAACCAGATAAGAGCCAGACAAAACAAAACAGAATCGTGAAAACAGAGGGCACAAGCAAAAAGCAAAAACACAACATAACAAAGTTTATAAAGGTAACAATAGTTATACAATGACAGACAGCAGGAAACAATTAGTGATCACATGTATTACAAAACAGGAACAAACCAAAAACATAACTAGTGTCCAGAAGACCACAAGATGGCACTACAGCAGATGTGACAATACCACTAGAATAAGAAAGGCCTTATTGACCATATTTGGAATGGTCTGGGTGAAGCTGAGCAAACTCATAATCTGTATATGCCGCATTTTGCATTCTGATGAGCTCTAAAGTGTTTAACTCTGTTACTTAAGAGTAAACTCTGTTATAGTCTATGAGCCTTCAAATGGCTTTTTCCCCACAAGTGTTTCTTGACATATTCAGATGCATTAAATACTGTAAAAGATACTCACACTAAGTTTTTGTTTGAGTGGCTGAGGTCAGACCAGCCAAAAAGGTTCAAAATTGAATACTCGAAAATGCAATGAGACATTCCTAATGCAAATAGGTCTTTCAAAAAACTGAAAGTAATTTGAAATGGAGAACAAAATACTCCAAAAAACAAAACATGAGGCCACGTATAATTTGGTTTCATTTACATCTTGCCCGTTAGGCTAAAGAATTAGTTAGCATTGGTCTTTTTTCATAGTCAGTTTAACTTTTTTCTTTTCTTTTTAAATGTCCCATGTACTGCATTCATCTAATTAGTTAAATTGTTCTCTGATATTTACATAGTAGGTATGTAGCTTGGATAAATAATAATAAAAAATCTCCATAAATGGGTTCATGTGCTCATTTATTACCCCATAAAATACCCATAGAATAAGAAAGTCCATATTGACCATATTTGTAATGGTCTGGGTGGAGCTGAACAAATTCATAATCTGTATATCCTGCATTTTGCATTCTGACAAGCTCTAAAGTGATAACCGGTAGAGTTGTTGTTTAGAAACGCATAAAATACAAACTGGTGAGACTGGATTTGACTTTGCTGCATTTCCCGTTTTCAAAATAATGAGTTTCACAAACCTAATAAGTTCAATTGTAAGGGAGGAAAACTATTGTTGTAATCTATAAATATAAATAGTCCCATGTGCAACATATCAGTCTGTGTTTCGGCTCCTGAAGACAAAGTCATGTCCGGATAACTTAGAACATGAAGCTGTGATAATAGGGTATAGGCCGAGCTAGTGTTGTTGCCATATTGATAAACTTCCGGTGACCAGTTATTGTGAGTTTTTTTCCACCTTATACGGTTCCTTTTTACAGCATCGATGTTGTAATGTATATAAAACACAACCAGTTAAACAGACTTTGGCATTCATTTAGTTGCTCAAGCGTAAAACGAGACAAAAATCGTTTACTCGTACGCACCCGTCAGAATCGGCAATCAGATGCAGAAGCTCCGTAGAATATACTGGGGTAAAATAAATGCTCATATTATAAAGACATGGGGGGGAAAATGTAATTTAACGCAGTGCTTCTTGTACAATCTGAGACCCACTTTATATTGGATATCACTCAGCCAGTGGAGATTGCTGATTTTTTAAAGAAAACAGACCTTAAACGCGCCGGTTTTTGCATTGGCATGCTGTTCACCGGAAGCGGTTAACCCATGTTACTGGCAAATTAAAAGTCCTATAAGCATGCTTCGGCATATACCCTATGAATAGCCCCATGAGAAATACAACAGTCTGTATTGTGTTCTGATTAGCCTGTTTTTAACTAAAGTGTTTACAGTTATGGTGTTTGAGGCTTACGGTGATTTCCAGGTACTGAGTTCTTTTTATTCAACTATTTGTGTTATAGGGCACCTTTAAAAAAGTGTTGGCCTCATTGTAGAAGTCAGGAAGGCACAAACTAATTCTATTACCCTTGTTGTCTCTCCATGCAGACTCTTGGGTCAGGACGTACACATTTTGTAGGGTCATTTGGCAGTGTGAAATTATTGCTGTTTTTGGTACCCCAGCAAACATGGCCTTCAACCTGTCAGCAAAACACTATATTTGCCATAAAAATCATGTGTGAGTGTAAGTGTGTGTGTGTGTGCTTGATGGAGGGCAGTGATTAGGTGGCCATATTTCATCTCTGCATGGTCACCCTTTGGCATGTGCCCTACTCACTCTGCCATACTCCATGACAGTATTGCTACTCCTGCCTTCTACTTGGCACTATTACATCAGCCATATTTCTCATTTTTAATCTACTGGGGGCTTGAACATAACCTTAACGATGGGGTAATTTTTACAGCATGAAGATTAGTTTGGATCAGGGAAAGGATGAAGAGGATAACGAGAGAGGGAAAAGTCATCACGGCTTCGCTATTAGACTATTGATTTTCAGGCTCAAGGACACAATTGGAGATTCGTGAGCACTGCGAGCTGAAGGTCCTTCAGCTGTGTATCTTTATAGAGCTTTGGACTGCCTGCACTTTTGTTATATTTACAGTGCCTTGGGATAAAAAAAAATAAAAATAAAGAGTCCTGTATAATAAGTGGTATGTCTGAGGCTGAAATATGTATGTCTATCAATAAGGAACAGAACCCAGACCAAAAATCGCTGAAGAAATTGAAAGGAAAGTGCTAGACACTCTTGATGAGAACAGAACAGTGAGTTCATTTAAGTTTTTACTAACTTTTTAAATTGGGAACTGTTACATTGTAAGTTTAATTCTGAGAATGATAGCTTGACCTTCACAGAAATTTTGCTCTTGTTTTCCAGAAGAACTATAAAATTCATTCTTGGTGATTCGTAAATTGTAAGTCAAAGGATACTGGTATTTTATAATTGGATTTTATTAGTCACTCAGGACCGTGGTTTCAGCTAAAAGTATTAAATGTTCTGTTCTACAAAAAAATATAGTGAATGTAAACTGAAGACAGAAGTAATTCAAGTCGCAAAGTCCTAAACAGCGGTGTAAATAACTCATTTTTAAATACTCAAACTACTGTAATTGAGTAGTTTTTCTCAGAAATTGTAATTTACCAGGTAATAGTTTAATATTGTGTACTTTTACTTTACATTGAGTAGATGTTTAGTGCAGTTTTGGAACTTTTACTTCATTTTCCTTTAACATGCAGTCACTACTTTTGATTTTGATTTTTTTGTCTAGGGATTAGAAAAATCCGTCCTGTGATTCCTGTCCTATCAAAATCGCTCAATAATTTACCTTCAGATATGTGCAATTTATAATTGCAGCAAACTGTTTGGAAGCATTAAAAGTGTCCAAGAAGATGTTCAAAATCTTTACATGCAATAACCCAGAGACTGTTTAGATGCAAAAATGAAGGATGTTTACTATATGCAGATCGAAATGGCCTTAAACAACCTGCAGTCACAAGACGTCAACATGACGTTAGATTGAAGTTGTACTCCAACATCGTGAAAAAGTTGCGATATATTTGGAAAGGAAATCGGATTGACTTAAAAACTCAATGTCAGGCCGACCTTAATGTCCAACATCCAACCTGAAATCACCCAAATGCAAACTTAACAATGATTTTCCACCACCGGTCATAAAGGTGAGCAAATCCAGAGCAAATTTTGTTTGTGTGTAAAAATCTCTGTAAATTAAGATACATGAACATGTAGAGATATTACGAAAAAATATAAAGCCTTGTTTTCTGGGGTGAAACAAATGTTTTAAAGAATAAAACAATGATGTATCTTTTACTTTGGTTTCATTTACATCTTACCCATTGAGCTAAGGTGTTAATTAGCATTGGCTTTCCTTCTTAGTATATATTTTTCCTTTTCTTTTGTCATTCAATAAATTAAATGGTTTGATTATATTCATATTGTATGTTTCTGGCTTAGGTAAATAAAAAAAAAAATTCTCCATAAATGGGTAAATATCATAGGCCTCCAACTCAAAAGTTTTGCTCCAACCTTGATCAAACACAGCTAATCCAACTAATGAAGTTGTTCAAGTTTTTTAAAACATCTCAATTATTTAGATCAGCTGTGTTTCATAAGGTTGGAGAAAAACTGTGCAGAGCTGTGGCCCTCCAGGAATTGAGTTGAGAACCATGGTTTATATGCTGATTTATTATCCCAGAAAAAAGCCTTATTGACCATATTTGGAATGGTCTAAAGTCAAGAAAAAATAATCTGCTAAACTATTTTATTTTATTTTATTTTATTTTATTTTATTTTATTTTATTTTATTTTATTTTATTTTATTTTATTTTATTTTATTTTATTTTATTTTACTTGGCCCGGTTGACATTTTGTGCATAGGTTACCTTAAAAATTAATAATAAATAAATAGAAAATCCTATGTATATTTGATTTATATATTCTTAGAGGGCAAGTTAAAGTGTCAAAATAACTGGTGTAATATAAATAAATAATAAAATGACCAAATAACTGATGTTATTTAGCATTTCACATTAATGTATCTATTTAAGAATGTTTTAATATTTATACTTTAAAACAAACTTGACAATAAGAAAATACTTAAATTGTCAATCAATTTTAAAATCAGTCTTGTAATTCTCAGATGTGATTAATTGTTTTCTCTTTTTCTCTTCTAAGTAGACAATTGCAAAACCAGCGTCTGGTATATTAACCCTATTGTCTACTAGAACACTACGACTATGAATTTCCTTCATTATTGAACTGAAGCCACTTAATTCCAGCCACAGCAAACATGTTAATTAAATGTAAAACAAGTCACATAAGTCACATAACACATAAGCTTCTAATATGCTAATTCACTCACCCCCACCCCAACACTACCCCAGGCCCAAACCTGCAAACTTTCAAAAATTCATTGACATTTTCTCATGCCAAGTCTTGTGCAATAATGAAAGGTCTTGAAGAATCAATGCCGCAATGCTTTATGGTTCAATTCCATTTATGCGGTGGCACCACGGCCGTCACTTAAATTCACAGGGCCCGGGACTAAAATTTTTATGGGTGGCCCTCCCTCCCCTGGGCTTATTAAGTAGGCGTTGGGTCTCTGGAACAACATTCCCTGACAAAAGCCCTGGGTGGCACCAACATCCCATTGCAAAGACAGAAACAGAGAGAAAAATCAGAATCAAACAAAAGTACCACCTCATCAAAGTGAACACAGAAAAAGAGAAGAGACAAGAGCCAGTCTGGGCGTCCAGCCCTTTCACAATTCAATTATCACTCTCAATCGAGCATGCAGATATTCCTCTCCGTTTTGCTGAAGCAACTAGCAGAACAGTTTCCCATTCAAGCTGAGCGAGCATTAACTCCTCAACTTGTGATTTC
Organism: Danio rerio; assembly: GCF_052040795.2. Classification (NCBI taxonomy): domain Eukaryota; kingdom Metazoa; phylum Chordata; class Actinopteri; order Cypriniformes; family Danionidae; genus Danio; species Danio rerio. Next base: position 45,497,476 of record NC_141021.1, on the reverse strand, counting down.
TGGAGAAGAGTGAACTATTTTTATATACAGTCAAAATTATTAGCCCTCCTGTATTTTTTTTTTTATGTTTCCCAAATTATGTTTAACAGAGCAAGGACTTTTTCACAGTATTTCCTATAATATTTTTTCTTCTGGAAAAAGTCTTATATGTTTTATTTCGACAAGAATAAAAGCAGTTTTTAACTTTTGTCAACATTTTTTAAGGTCAGTATTTTTAGTATCCTTTTTTCAAATGTCTAAAGCAGTTGTGCCCAAGCTTTTTCATGCAAAGGGCCAAAAAAAAACTTGATTGAGGCTAGTTGGCCGAAGGTAAATATAATTGCCATGGGTAATTTCCTAGTTTATTTAATAATATTTAAAAATCACTAAAAAACATTGCTTTATATGAACTAAACCAGCATTTTTTTTTTTACATTTTATAATGCATTTATTACAGTAAGAACAAAACAATCTTATTTATAAAAGAATTAGACTTTTTTGAAGCTCAGCAATAAGAGGGTATGTAAAAAAAATAATAAAATCCTAAATTAGAAATCTTGATCTCTGTGTTAAAGCCATTCGCCCCAACCCTCTCCATCATATACTCGCTTCTCCTCTCAGATGGTATATGGTGGGCCAAATCAAAGCTTACAATGGGCCATCTTTGGCCCACGGGCCTAACTTTGGGCATCTCCGGTCTAGAGAACAAACCACTGTTATACAATGATTTGCCTAATTACGATAACTTGCTCTGTTTACCTAGTTAGGCCTTTAAATTGCACTTTCAGCTACACTGTAAAATCCAACAGTGAACTTTATCAAACATAATGAGTGTAGTTAACTCAAAATTTACTGAAAGTTAATTGTACTAATTTGAAAAGAGTTTTGAACTCAGTGTTGTAGGTAATGAATTAAATAAATACCCCATTACTTCAACTTTAATGGAGTAAGTTCACAGAACTCATATAGATTAGTTTTTTCAACTCAAATGGTTTGTAGCAGTCAGTTTCCTCAAATGTTTTGAGTTGCCTTAACTTATTGGGTTTTACAGTACTAAGCTGGTTTGAGTTCTCTTCATATATTGGGTTTTACTGTGCTCAAACTGCTTCGTTTACTCAAATGGATTAAGTTCACAGTAGTCATTAGGATTAGTTTTTGAACTTAAATGGTTTGTTGCAATCGGTTTCCTCAAATGGTTTGAGTTACCTTAACTTTTTGGGTTTTACAGTGTAGTACTGTATCTTGAAAAAATATCTAGTAAAATGTTATTAGAAATTAATTAAAACTAAACTCAAAAATAACTCATTGGATGAACTTAATACGTAATAAAATGGTGGCTGCTGTAATGTGTTCGGTCCTCATTAGGTCTCTAATAGGTCCTGATAAGGAGATAAAGCTATGCAACTTTTTTTTTTCATAGTTTTCAGAGGATAAGTGACAAAGTACATATGACTCACTGTAGAGCAGCATTACACAGATGGCGGTGTCAGCTCTCTAGCTCAAATCTCATGCCCTCCGATGTTAATTAATAGAGGAAAGTTCATAATTTGAGTGATATGATGCACAAAAAGAGAAGCGTTCGCTAAGAATTAATTGCACTCACTGATAGGAATTATGCTAATCAGGATGCAGCCCAAACACACCAACAGGATTTTGTTTTGAACGCGGCTCCCTTTCTGACATTATGGATTTGATGTAAGTGTGAGGCAATAAAGAAGGTCTAACCGCCAGATCACTCATTATCACATCATTTTGGCTTAATTCTAGTGATGTGAAGCAACATGAGGGCCATATGAGTGGGCAATGGAGATAGGAAAATAATAAACAAGAAAGAACAATTTGGACTCGATGTGTGTTTTATTGACTGATTTTTATTTTATTTTATTTTATTTTATTTTATTTTGTCCCTGATAATTTAATTTTATTTTATTTTATTTATTTAATTTTGTATTGTTTTGTTTTGTTTTATTTTATTTTAGCTTAGTCCCTGATTATTTATTTTATTTTATTTTATTTTGCCGTAGTCCCTGATTATTTATTTTATTTTATTTTATTTTATTTTGCCGTAGTCCCTGATTATTTTATTTTGTTTCAGTCCCTGATTATTTAATTTAATTTGTTTTAATTTAATTTAATTTATTTTGTTTTTTTTTGTTTTTTTTGTTTTGTTTTGTTTTGTTTTAGACTCTAATTATTTTATTTTATTTAATTTTATTTTTAGAATTTAATAATTTGATTAAATAATTAGTTCAAAAACAAGTTAACTCAAAAATAGGACCCGCAATGTTTTATTTGAAATCTGAAAATGTTCTATTCTGGTTTTTAACGAATTTTGATAAAATTAAAAACATTTTTTAAACTTATTTACTTCAAGTTTGTTGAACCGCTGTACACAATTAGATTATAATCATGCTTTTCAAAAGTTCAATCGTCCTTTTACTTAACTACATAAAAAAAATGTAATTTTACAAAACAACAACAGTACTGGGACAGTTCAAAACAACAAAAGTCTTGTCCTTGAGCTTTGACGACTGCATCCATACATCTCTGCAATGACTCAAATAACATTAATAAAGTCATCTGGAATGGCAAAGAAAGCGTTCTTGCAGGACTCCCAGAGTTCATCAAAATAATTTGGATTCATCTTCACTGCCTCCTCTTTCGTTTTACCCCAAACATGCTCAATAATGTTCATGTCTAGTGACTGGGCTGAAGAATTTGCCCTCTCCTGTTGTTTGTAATGTAATGGGCAGCACAAATGTCTTGATGCCTAAGGATGTTGATGCTGCCATCCACTCTGCAGATCTCTCCCACGCCCCTTACTGAATGTAACCCCAAACCATTTTCCTTCACCAAACTTGACTGATTTCCGTTAGAATCTTTGGTTATTGTGTGTTCCATCTTCAGCAGTATTTGTGATGATTGTGATGCAGCTCAACAGATTCTTCTGACACTTTTCCAAATGATCAATTAGAAGTCAAGTTATTATTTGTTGCTCTTACAACTGGAATTGAAAACAAGACTTCTGTCAGGCAGCGTAGATCTGGATTAAGGACTTGACTTTTTAACATGTATTAACAATGCTATTTCTGTTAATAACGGCTGGAGCCTTCCACCCCCCCCCCCCCCCCCACCCCCCCAATTCCCCCAAATAAATACCAACACCTTATTCAGACACGTCCTGAGTCTATTTATACCTTCCTTGTTCACCTTAAACTTATCTTTTGACTTTTTCTGTCAAACTAGCTGTAATAATATGATTAAATCTGTAATTTCATAATAACAAAATGCATCAACAACAAAAAAGGAACATTATTTTTCTCCTCTCATATTCCACTCGGTCTTCTAAACAAAGCCGGCTGTCAGAAAATTCTAATGTAATGTTTCAGACACAAACAGACGCAGTACAAAGCACCGCCGCCGCCAGAATAATATTTTGAGTGCTCATTTTCCAGCCACCCTCCATTTGTTGGTTCCAAACAATCACAGAACCGCATTTAGACGAAACAACTACATCAAAACGTGTCAGGTGAGATGTTTCTCGCACATTAACACCTAAGATAGCAGTGAAACCGTGTCTTGAAAGCACAGAGAAGGCTATGCGCAAATCTCTGCATTACTTGGTATGTTTTGGCCCTCGGCCTCGTCTGTCAGAGTCTAAATTGCCGCCTCCTGAAAGCTGGCACTAGACTGCAAAAGGTGGAGGGGTTGGGGAAAACAGATGAAAAATGAATGAGCGAAGGATGAGTGCCAGAGGAGGGAACAGGTGGCATCTCCGGCCCTGCCATCTTTTCTCGTCTGTCTACCCTTCTCGCCTCTAACTTCCTTCTTCCAAGTGCTTCCTCCTGGTCTCCTCTGTCCATCTGTCCCCTTTCTCTACCATACGTTTCTGCTTTTGTGAGTATAAGATGATATGGGGGCCCAGGTGTGTGTGTCTGCATGTGCATTCTTAGTTCTCACCAGTTTCAGAGAGCAGCTTGATGGACTCCAGAACGCGCTCTGTGTAAATGCCAGGCTCGTAGTTCTCCATCTCAGCATTAATAATGTGTACCACACGAGCAGCTCGGCCCCGGATTGCCCCTGCTGTCCTGTCCAGAGTGTCCACGTCCCCCTCCTGCAGGGCGATCACACACTTGTTCACATCCTCCAGAATGTGGTTTTCTGTGGAGACATTGAGGAAAAAGGGTGTTTAGTTTGAGTGAGCGTTTTTTTTTTCTCCAGTGCATCTTTTAAAGGTTTAATTTTGTTTGGAAATATTAGAGATACATTTTATTTCAAAAATGAATGAATGAATAAATGAATGAACGGCATAAAACAAATTATTAAATAACAAACTATTATTGAAATTAGAAGAAAAATCTAAACAACAGTAAAAAAAAAAGAAAAAAATGAGGAAAGGAAAAGAAAAAAAGGAAGGTAGGGAAGGAAGATAATGAAAGAAGTAAGGAAGGAAGGAAGGAAGGAAGGAAGGAAGGAAAAAAGGAAAAGAAAAAATAAAAACAAAGGAATGAAGGAAAAGAAAAATGAAAAAATAGAAAGAAAAGAAATAAGGACATGGCAAGGAAAGAAGGAAAAGGAGATAAGAAAAATAAAGCATGACAATAGAAAGGAAAAGAAAAATACTAAAAAAGAAGAAATGAAGGAAAATAAAAGAAAAAGAAGTGATGGGAAAGAAAAACAAAAAAGGAAGGAAGGAAGGAAACAAAAGAAAAATAAAGGAAGGAAGGAAGGAAAAGAAAACAAAAAAAATGAGAAAAAGAAAGAAAAAAGGAAGAAAAGAAGGAGGGAGAGAGGGAGGAATGAAGAAAGATTGAAAGAAAGAAAGAAAGAAAGAAAGAAAGAAAGGGAGGGAGGGAGGGAGGGAGGGAGGGAGGGAGGATTGAAAGAAGAAAGGAAACGAAAAAAGAAAGGAAGGAATAGAAAGAATGAATAAAGAAAGAAGAAGAAGAAAAAGAAATGGCAAGGAAAGAAGGAAAGAGGATAAGAAAAATGAAGTAAGAATATGAAAAGGAAAAAAAGAAATAATGAAAGAAAAAGAAATGAAGGAAAATAAAAGAAAAAGGAGGAAAGGAAAAAAATGAATGAAAGAAAGAAAGAAAGAAAGAAAGAAAGAAAGAAAGAAAGAAAGAAAGAAAGAATATTTTGTTGTCTTTGTGGTCCTGAATCAGCCATGAACACAAGATGTTTTCTAATGCCATCATTCTCCTAAACCTGCATGAAAGAAACATCACAGAGGCTTTCAAAACACATCTCTGTGTGTGTGGCCCTCATTAAACTCTGCTTTCTTAATGAGGGTGTTATTTGTCTCCTATTCTGATAAGAGCCTTCTTTAAGTAACTTGCTTTAAAATGCTTTGTTTTTCTTTCATTTCTTTCTGGCAACAGGTCAAAGTGCACTGATCTATAAGCTGATTTTACATATGGATAAAACAATACATATTTAGAAATTATATATTTAGAAATCAAGGTTTTTACAATTGAGCAAAAAAAAAAAAAAAAAAAAAAAAAAGCTAAAATGAGACCTGGCTAAACCAAATAAAAAGATAGGGGGAAACACACTTATTCCAACAGATTAAAGAAAAGAAAAACACTGGCTAGTCGGATGTTCAAAGCACTGCCTGAACTGATCTATAAGTTGATATATAGATCTGGATTAAGCAACTGAAGAACAAGAAATAGACTGACTTAGAGGCATTTAAAAAAAAAAAGCATGACGTTACTGAAATCAGGCCGGACTAAACCAAATGGAAAAACGAGTAAAACCGGAGATCAAAAGAACAAAGATCAACCGGTTCCATAAATACAGTGGCCTTTTCAAATACCATGGTAAAACACGTCTGCCCTCTGCACTAGAAATATTTTCAGCCTTAATATTTTAGGAATTTTCTTTTCAGTCTTTAAGTATTGATGACCCCCCGTGCCTTGGCAAAACATTCTGTTTACATCTTCACTTTGAAAGAAACAGATCACAGATAGTGTGTTAAACTTGGTTTATACTCAACGTGTCAGCTAGTTCGCTTGAAAGCACATGGCGAATGCGACGTCATTGCTGTGTTTACAGAAATTCACGTAAACACCTTTCACGTTTTTATTTTATTTTTTTTTTGAAGACTCCTTCCACATTTTTTAATGTTACAGCCTTATTCCAAAATGGATTAAATAAATTTCTTTGCTAGACATTTTACATACATTACCCCATAATGACAATGTGAAAAATATTTTTTTTGAAATTGTTGCAAATTTATTACAAATAAAAACCTTGAAAAATCACATGTACAAAAGTATTCACAGCGTTTGCTCAATACTTTGTTGATGCACCTTTAGCAGCAATTACAGCCTCAAGTCTTTTTGAATATGATGCCACAAGCTTGGCACACATATCTTTGGGAAGTTTTGCCCATTCCTTATTGCAGTACCAGTTGCTCTATCAGGTTGGATGGGAAGCGATGGTGTACAGCCATTTTCAGATCTCTCCAGAGATGTTCAATAGGATTTAGGTCTGGGCTCTGGCTGGGCCACTTAAAGACATTCACTGAGTTGTTGTGAAGCCACTTCGTTGATATTTTGGCGGTGTGCTTTGGGTCAGTGTCCTGCTGGAAGATGAAGCGTCGACCCAGTCTGAGGTCAAGAGCACTCTGAAGCAGGTTTTCATTCAGGATGTCTCTGTAGATTGCTGCATTCATCACTCCCTCTATCATGACTAGTTCTCCGGTTCCTGCTGCTGAAAAACATCCCCACAGCATGATGCTGCCACCACCATGCTTCACTGTAGGGATGGTATTAGCCTGGTGATGAGCAGTACCTGGTATTCTCCAAACGTAACGACTGGCATTCACTCCAAAGAGTTCAGTTTTAGTCTCATCAGACCAGAGAACTTGGTTTCTTATGGTCTGAGAGTCCTTAAGATGCCTTTCGACAAATTCCAGGCTTCCGTCTAGCCACTCTTTTATACAGGCCTGATTGGTGGATTGCTGCCTCTCTTCACTGAAGAATGCTGGAGCTCAGACAGAGTGACCATTGGGTTATTGATCACCTCCCTGGCGAAGGTCCTTCTCCCCTGATCACTCAGCTTAGATGGCCGGCCAGCTCTAGGAAGAGTCCTGGTGGTTCCAAACATCTTCAACTTACGAATGAGGCAGGCCACTGTGCTCATTGAAACTTTCAGAACAGCAAAAAAATTTGTGTAACCTTACCCAGCCTTGTGCCTCAACACCATCTTGTCTCAAAGGTCTAAAGACAATTCCTTTGTCTTTATGCTTGGTTTGTGCTTTGACATGCACTATTAACCCTGGGACCTTATATAGACAGGTGTATGTATTTTCAAATCATGTCCAATCAACTGAATTTACCACAGGTGAACTCCAATTAAGCTGCTGAAACATCTGAAGAATATTCAGTGGACACAGAATGTACCTGAGCTCAATTTAGAGCTTCACGGCAAAGGCTGTATCTATGTATATGTCATTTTTAGCTTTTTTTTTTTTTTTAATAAATTTGCAACAATTTCAAAAAATCTTTTTACACATTGTCAATATAGGCTATTGTGTGTGGAATTTGAGGAAATTAATTTAATCCATTTAGAAATAAGGCTGTAAAAAAATGTGGAAAAAATGGATGAATGTATGAATACTTTTTGGATGCACTGTACATATATATATATATATTTATATTTCAAAGGGTGTTAAAATATATCATCAATGTACATGTTATTTACTAATGTGTACCTTCAGGCACTAATACATACCCTGTTGGCTTAAATAAAGTAAAATGGTGTAATAGTAGTAGTAGGGGTAGTAGAAAAATAGTTTTTTAGCCTTTTTTTCAGTATTGTTTTATGGAAGTTTTTGTTTCTTCTTTTCTCCAGAAAGACATTTTGTTAGCTAAACAATCACTATATAGTAAATCAACAGTACAATGCATTGCAGACATTGTACTTTAATCCCTAAAAGCTTGACTCTTTTCAAACATGTGAAAAATAGTATATGGCCCTAAGCTCATTAAGGCAAATGTAATTCTCACATTACTAATTCATTCAAACAAACCATAACCAGAAAAAAAACACACAGTAAAACATGTCCATGTGTCAGCTATTTAAATATATTATCTCTTAAACATACAAAAATAGGTTGCTAATAATTCATATTTCCTTTGTGTAGAGTAAAAATCTTGGCAGGTCAGGTATTAATCTCCAACAGGAGCCTAACCGATGGAGGATTTCCGAAATAATAATAAAAACACCAACAACAACAACAAATCCTTATTGTTGATTCCTGACATGTTTTATTTACAGGTTTGCAGGAGAATTTTTTTTCTAAACTGGAATGCTCCGCTTGCACCAGTTTCTGGACAACAAACAATGGGCTGCATACCAATATTACCTCCTGTTTCATTTCATTTGCAGTCCACACGGACCTGTCAGATATATAAAAGACCTGGCCCACAATAGGCCACTAATTCATTCGTTTATTTGCTTTGCATTTAGTGTTGACTTATTCTGATCCCTGCTTTGTAATCACAAAGCTATATTACAGTATGTGTATGCCATATTAAATCTAACTATAATAAATGAAAACCTATAGTAGATTTAAACTAAGCTTTTCACTCATCATAGCACACATGCTGCAGATGATTTGACAATAAAAGTAATTTGATTTGAATAATTGTTTGAGCACTCAAAAATGACATTGGATGCTTGTTCAAGCTAATTATTTGAAATAACAATAGAATTCTTCTTTTTTTGGAACAACTTAAATTGTTTTATGTTCAATATACTTAAATTTGCAAAAAAAAAAAAAAAAAAAACTGCAAAAAACAAAACAAAACAAAAAACAGTTAATCTAATCGATTTGTGTTGGTACAACATGTAGGAATTGTGTGGAACCCAGCAGTTTTTACAGTGTGTGTGTTCAGAATTCTGAGAGTTCTGATTACTCTATATGCAGCAAGAAATAAAGAGGTAGGAGGTGAGATTGAGATTGAGAACTTAGTGTGCCTTTTTTGGCAAAAGAAAAAACTGTTCTATTAAAAAAAATATTTTAAAAATCAATTTAGACTAATTGCACAAAGAAATATTTAAGTAAAACGTGATTACCTTATTCATCAGCAATAATGGCTGAAATTACATTCCAGAGAAAGTATTTATGACATATACAGTACATTCTGCACCTGGTCAAGAGTTTTAAGTAAGATAAACGAGTTCTTAGAAATTCTCGGTTTCTCTGGATAGTTATGTGTTTGAGTAAAATGACATTTATCTGACCTAAACTTTATTGTGTTTTAGGATATCAACAATGGTAATAACAGTATTCCTGAACATTGACTGGTTTATTGTGTGTGCCATGGTTGATAACAATATAAAACAAATGAAAATCATATTCAGTTGAAGTCAGAATATTTAGACCAATTTTAATAATTTTTTTTCTTTTTTTAATATTTTCAAAATGATGTTTAACAGAGCAAGGAAATTTTCACAGTATGTCTGATAATATTTTTTCTTCTAGAGAAAGTCTTATTTGTTTTATTTCGGCTAGAATAAAAGCTGTTTTTAATATTTAAAAAAAAAATTCATTTATGGTCAAATTTATTAACCCCTTTAAGGTGTGTGTGTGTGTATATATATATATATATATATATATATATATATTTTTTTTTTTTTTTTTTTCCGTTAGTCTACTGAACAAAGCATTGTCATACAATAACTTGCCTAATTACTAATTACTGCCTAGTTAACCTAATTAACCTGGTTAAGCCTTTAAATATTACTTTAAGCTGTATAGAATTGTCTTGAAAAATATCTAGTAAAATATTATTTACTGTCATCATGGCAAAGATCAAATAAATCAGTTATTAGAAATGAGTTATTAAAACTATTATATTTAGAAATGTGTTGAAAAAATATCTCCGTTAAACAGAAATGGGGAAAAAATAAACAGGTGGGCTAATAATTCTGACTTTAACTCTATATGAACTCTATATTGTTGTGCAAAAATATAAATAAATTTTAAAAAATTTGTGCCATAATCCTGATTTCTAATTACACTAAAATGAAAATATATGTTTCAATATTCTGAAAAAAAAAAAAAAAGGATAGAGGGTGTTAGGATTCTGCCACTTTGGTTTTTGTTTTGGTTGCGTCCAGACATTGGTGTGGTCCGTTCTTCGTACCTCGTTTAAATGATCTAAGATTATTATACAGATCCTCGATCTTTTAATCTTGATAACTGATCTCTGGCTAATTTGGTTCTTCAAACAAGTAGCGAATCAGACTAAATTGTCAGGATGAACTGATCTGAGATTGCTGTTTGTGTTGTGAAGGACCGATCTATCGATCCTCGAAGTCATGATCAGCTATGCAACGATTGGCTGACGGCACAGCAGCGTAATGACATCATCTGATTAATATTCAATTGTCCATGTGAGCAAAATGATATAAAATTCGTAGTAAACGTTTTGTTAAATATGAATGGCAATAACTTTCCACATTTAATGTAGGCTACAGGCTTTACACTTTCATGTGTCAAGAGGATTTATTAATTTATTTAGTTTTACATTTTAGATCAGATTTTCTTTACTGTAGTACCCAAGTTTCTTAATTGGCGTATGAGATTTAAATGAATTTTGCATCAAAAAAGCATTTTGAAATCGGTAAAGGCATCTTCAACTTTTGCAAAGCATCAAATCTCCGGCATATTAGCTGTCAAAACATGTATGTTGACTGCATAAATTATTAATCCTTTATAAAACAAACAAACAAACAAACAAACAAACAAACAAACAAACAAACAAACAAACAAACAAAAAAACTGTATAAAACTGTGCATGTCTATTATCTTACAGAGATTGTACTAAAGCTGGATCAGTAGTTTAAATAGTATGCATTTGTATCTAAAAAGTCCATATTAATAAATTTTCTCTTTGATCCCTTTGTGGAGAACCACCCAGTTTTGTACTTTTATTTACTATGTTTTATTTATATATATTTTTAACCTTCTATGTTTATAAACACAAATATTATTAATTATTTAATATCAAATATTATTCATTATTATGAATTATAAATGTGTATATATTTAAGCCTTTTTAAACTTTTTTTTCCCAAGTGTATTTAATCTATAGGTTACTATTGGACGAAGATATCAGAATTCGGTACATACTTTCAGTACTACTTTTGCTTGAAATGAGCCGATCTATTCCTGTTTATATAAAATGAGCCTGCTCCCAAGCAGACTTGAGCTACCTGACCTGTTGCTATGACAACAACTCTCGCATGAGTTTTGAAGAACGAAACGATCCTGGATTGTTTAAAATCTTCAATAAATAAATCCAGCTTATTGAGTAATCCACGTATGAAGAACGGACTCCTGATGTGTGTTGTTTGTTCATGGCACAGTGTTCCTTCTCACTATTGTGTCAAGTGCTCTCCTGTCTATTGTCTACTTCCACTCTCCTTGTTATTCAATTATTAGTTTATAATGTTCACCTGTTTGTTTGTCAATTTGCTTGTTTATAGCTTTCTTTTGTCTGATCTCCTGTGCCAGTTTGTCATATGCCGTTTATCACCTTCTCCTGTCATGTCCAGCCCTGCACTTCCCTACCAGACCATGACTTTTTGGTATAATTTCCCCCTCGGGGTTGTTTTAGTTTCATTTTATTTTATTATTCAAAAAACTCATTTTGCTCCTTAAGTCATTAAATAAAAACAATTTAAATGCAATACTTTTTTTCTTTTAACATTATACCCAAACATATACAAATCCTGACAAATTTAGCGTTTCCAATCAGTCTCCTAATTTGATTTAATTTAATTTAATTTAATTTAATTTTTTCATAACTATAATTTAGCCTTAATATTAGCCTAAATATGCTAATGATTTGAGTCTAAATACTGTGGCTGTATCCTTTCAAAGGGTGGTAAAATGTATCATTAAGGTACACTTTATCTACTAATGTGTACCTTCAGGCACTAATATGCACCCTATTGGCTTAAATAAGGTAAAATGGTGTACTTTTTTGAAAAATGAACCACCCTGTTACAGCTTTTGTTCCCTTTTCTTAACTGAATGTACACTGATACAGTAAAATAGCGACATAATAAATGCCAAAGTAAATACAATAATCTTTTTCATCAGCCTTGGACAAAATAATAACACCATGTGCATGAACAGTATTTCAAAAAGCAAGGCTACAAACACACAAAGGGTCATAATTACTTATATTTATGTTGAATTGTGTAGCCCTTTACAGTGCTATTCAACGTAAGGATTTGCATTCCCATTTAAGATAATAGGAACTTAATGATTAAGGCTATGTTTTAGTGTCTGTTATATAGAGGAAAAAATAAAGACATTGCATTTCTAGTGCCAAGCTTAGAGTGGAGGGTTTAGACATTGAGAGGAGAATGATGGATACTTACATTAAAAAAAAAGGAAAAAAGCATCTTAAAAAGCTCTCAAAATGTTGTAAATGTATGTACGCAGAATGATTTAATGATCACCATCAAGCAGGAAGCACTCAATTGTGGTTTCAAACAGACCACAAATACTGCAGCTCAAGCACACACACTTACTATTATGAAAAATGTTGAGAAATTCAAAAAAAAAAAATAATAATAGAGAACACTTAAGAATGACCAGTTTCTATGAATTTTACTCGATATGTGTTTGATTAAAATGTTAATAGTTTGTTACGTTTGTTCCAAATTCAAAATAAAGATATTGGAAATGTATTTTTTTTTTTTATTAAAACAATTGTTAAAAATAAATGTTTTCATCAAACACTGGTATTGTTGCCTAAATTTTTTTTTTTTGTAAATGTCATACATTTAATGTTATTTTGTCCAATTATAATTTAATGTTTTGAAAGACAATGTGTTTTGTTTTGTTTTTTAGAAGAAAAAGAAGAAATGACATCAATAGTTTGCGCATTACTACAAATCCAAATTTAATTTAATGTAATTATATTTTGTATTTAATATTTTTTTTATTTTATTTGAACCTTAACTTTGATTTAATTTAATTTAATGAGCTAATAAACTGGAAATAAATCAGTTTTTGTTTTACCTGAGACAGACAGGAAGTCATCAACGGAAGTGATGTCATCGACTGCCTCAGTCAGGATGCGCACTTGCTTCTCCCACTGGTCTTTAAAGACATCCATGTTATCCTGAGCAACCTTGCTTTGAGGACGAGCTGCCAAGGTCAGGGCTGCATTGATTACCTGTATGAAAAACAATATACCATTGTGAAGGTAAATATTCTAAAGTAACTAAAGAGTCAAAGTGCTGATAAATACATGTTTTTAATATTTATTTATTTATAAATTATTATTATATATTAAATAAAGAATAAATAATTTATGATTATTTATTTTTTAATAGGCCGTTCATTCCGCTGTGGCAACCCCTGATTAATAAAGGGACTATGCCAAAAAGAAAATGAATGAATTAATGAATTAATGAACCTAAACTTAAACTGTAAGCATGTTTCATATCAATAGTACACATAATTTATATCCCTTATAGTTGTTGAAATGTCATTTATATATATATTAATATATAACATTCATGATATGAAAATGTCATATTATCATATCATGATATGAAAGCAGTTCATCCAAAAATGAAATGTGTCATAATTTACTCTCCCCCACTTGTTACAAGCCTGTATGATTTTTTTTTTATTTGAACACAAAAATCATCATAAATAAAATGAATTTTATTTAATAAATGAATCTGCTCTTCAGTGTTTGAACTCTCAGTAATGATTAAATCACACTGAACTGAGCTAAACTGAACTGAACTGAACTTAAACACTAAAAACTGAACTACACTGTTCCAGTTACTATGACCATTTATGTGAAGCTGCTTTGACACAATCTACATTGTAAAAGCGCTATACAAATAAAGCTGAATTGAATTGAATTGAATAAAATAAGACATTTTGAAGAATGTTGAAAAGCAGCAAGCACTGACCTCCATGGTATTTATTTATTTATTTCATTTTATTTTTTCTACTGTGGATGTCAATGGTTACAAGTCTCCAAAATTCATCAGAATATCTTTGTTTGCCTTCAACAGAAGCGAAAAAGTCAAAAAAGTTTATTATTATTATTTTTTTTTTCATTCAGCTGATCTCCGGGTCTAGCAGGAGCACATAGCTTAGCACAGATCACTTAATCTCATTAGACCATTAGCACCTCACTCAAAAAATGACCAAAGAGTGTCAATAATTTTCCAATTTAAAGCAGATTCTTTACCAATAGAAGATGAAAAGTTGCTGATACGACTAGAAATACTGGCTGTAGCAGGAACAATGACATTACGTAGTGCTTACCTCATTGGTCATTTTTGAGAGAGATGCTAACAGTCTAATCCGATTCAATGATTTATGCTAATATAAGCTACACCGTAAAAAATGATATAATCAACTAGGTATAACAGCATAGGTTTTTGTTTCATTGTAACCTATTAAACTAAGTTAACCATGCTCAAACTTAAGTTTATAAGTTATGCAAGCTGTTTTAAGTCAGTTTAACAGAATATAAGTTCAATGGACTCATAAGGTTTAATTGATTCAGCTTAAAAATTAAAGCAACCAAGATTTTTCAGTGTATGCTAAAAGGACTCAATTCAGACCCGACTTAATGGAACAAAATATGGTAAAAAAGTGTGAAGTATGAAGTAAAAAGAGGATATATGTATATATTTAAAGGATGAGTGATCCCTTTTTATTTAAACAAGACAGATTTTATTTTAAAACTGATTATTAAAATAACACAAGTTAGTGCTCACACATTTCCCCTTCTCTTGATATAAAACTAGTACGGCTACATTATGAATTATCATATGATATAACATAACCCAAGATTTTTTTTTTCCTGTCCCCAGTGGATTTTACCTCTGACTGATTCCTTCCATTTTTTTCCAGCGGGTTGCAAAAGCAATTTCATGTAGACTCCGAATCGCTAAAAAAATGTAATGCGAGTCATATTTAATACATGTGACAGATCTGAATATGTACCCGGCTATGCTCTTCTCCATCATTTGAAGAATAACTACCGTCACCGTCAATAAAACAAATGTACACAAACATCTCTTCTTAAGGAATCTCTGTGCTTTGGGTGGCTGATTAAGCCATAATGTTAGTTGTGGCAGACAAATGGTGCTATATGGAGTAAATAGAGTGTTCGCAAATAAGGTACATTATAGTAACTAAGTGACAAATTGGTATTTGTCAACAGCACATAAAACTGCTGCAAAAGGTTGTAGAAAACTGGATGGATAGCAGAAGGTTCTGGCCTTTTTACCTGAGGACACAGGCTATCGATCTGTGTAGCAGCCATGCGCACTAACTTCACCCCCTCCTCATTGTTGGAGATGGAACAGGCGAGGTTGGCCACCTGAAAAACACAGAAAGAATGATGTTGGTGAGCAATCGGGTTATTTTGTATGTCTAGATTTAAGTGTAAAGTGACCTTGGGGTTCCGGTTGCCCGCTTTTCTGTAAATCAAGCAGGTTAGACTAACATTCGGACGGAAGCACATAAAGCTCTCAAGCAGAGTGCGCACATACACAAACGTGTGGTCCTTTTTCCCTGTTCATGTTTGAAGCTATCAGTGCTGTGTGCATTGGATAAGGATTTAATGCTTGGCTTGAGAAGGCAATGTCAGGGCAAAATATGTACAGAGAGTTAGAGCTCATTCAAGTGTTAGATTGGTATTTGTTATTTCCCAGCGTGAAGAACATGATTTGTGGGTCCCTCGTCCCCTGCGCTCCCCCGGCCCAAAATCATCCCGCCTTGGTCTCTCTTTTACTATTTTTAAAAATAGCATCTATTTGAATAATTGACATCACACACAGTGTAATTTGAATTTTTAGCGGCCGGTCTCCTGGACGAAGGATAGCGGTGTGTTCACTCGAGCTATATAAGCTCCCATTGCGAAAACACAATTACCCCAAAAATGTCAGCGGACACAGAGAGGGGTCCTAATTGGAGGTTGCCATTACTCGGTTATTCACTCATATGAACTAATGTCAAATTTTAAATCCAAAACTGCCAGCACAAAGCACATTGGTGGAAAAAAACAGAGCTCATTAATGAACTTCAAGTTCACATGTAAATCATTAGGGCAGTTTACCAGGATTAAAGGGAGAAGGAAGGAAGGAAGGAAGGAAGGAAGGAGGGAAGGAATGAAGAAAGGAAGGACGGAAGGAAGGAAGGAAGTTGGAAAGGAAGGAAAAGAAAGCAAGGAATAAAGAAAGAAAGAAAGAAAGAAAGAAAGAAAGAAAGAAAGAAAGAAAGAAAAACAAAACAAGGAAATGTAAGGATGGAAGGAAAAAGAAGAAAGGAAAAGAAAGAATGAAAAATTAAATAAGAGAAAGAAAAGGAGAAAAAGAACAGACTAGAAAAAAATCCCACCACAAAGCACAAACCGGGGGTCATTAATGAATTTCACGTTCACATGTGATTCATTGGGGCAGTTGGATTAAAGAAACAAAGAAGAAAGGAAAAAAGGAAGGAAGGAAGGAATGAAGGACGGAAGAAAGGAAGGAAATTGGAAAGGAAGGAAAAGAAAGCAAGGGAGGAAAGAAGGAAAAAAGGAAGGAAAGAACAAATGAAAAAAAGGAAAAGAAAAAAAAGAAAAAGGAGGGAGGAGAAGGAGAAATGAAGGAAGTAAGAAAAAAGTAAGGAAGTAAAATAATGAAAGAAAGTGGAAAAAAAAGAATGAAGAAGGAAAGGAAGTAAAAGATAGAAAAAGAAACAAGAACAATGAAGGATAGAAGGAAAAAGAAGGGAACGAAAAGAAAGAATGAAAAATGAATGAAGTAAATGAGAGAAAGATAATGAAAGGATTGAAAAGAAAGTAAGAAAGAAAGAGGGAATGAAAGAGGGAATGAAGGAAGGAAAATAAAGAAAAAGAAGGCAAGGAAGTGGAGGAGGATGCAAGGAAAACAAAACAAAGAAAAAGAAGGATGGAAGGAAAGAAGGAAGAAAGGAAAAGAAAGAAGGAAAAGTTAAAGAAGGAAAAAAAGAAAAAGAAGGGAGGGGAAGGAAGGGAAGGAGGAAGAAAAGAATGAAGGAAGGAATAAAGAAAGAAAAGAAAGTATGGAAGGTAAGAGTGAAGGAAAAAAAAGGAAAAATAAGTAAGAAAAACAAAGAAAGAAGGAAGGAAAAAAAGAAAAGGAAGGGGGATGTAAGGAAAGGAGGAAGGGAGTGAAAGAAAGAAAGAAGGAAAGAAAGAAAGAAAGAAAGAAAAGAATGAAAGAAAAGAAAGAAAGAAAGTTAGTTAGTAATTAAACTAGCAGATGGCTCCTCTATGCGCAATACTTCCTTGTCTAATTTTTGCTTGCCTGCAGCCCTCAGGTTACCCATCATGCAGTGCATCTGGCAACACCGGTTCGGTGCCTACACGTGAATACATGTGTGCGACAAGAAAAGGTCTCTCCCTCTCTCGCTTGTGCTTGTTCGCTTCCATCATCAGGAAAGCATCTGCACAAGGAGCGGCGGCCAGATTGGATGCTAAAAACCTGGCTCCCTTCTTCCTCCCCTCCTGCCAAAATGTCGGATCTGACAGAAAACAGCGGAATATTGCTCAGAAAGTTTATAATTTGGTGACTCGTCAGACCCGGATGAAAGGCGCTAATAGGCGTGTCAGTCCTGTTTTGATAACAATCCAGAATTGGTGTTCCAAGCATCTCGTCCTCTGCTGGTAAATCAGATTACACAGCAGCCGCGAGTGAGGATTTTGACGGCGCTAAAGTGACATATGCCTGCTGGCAAATGCAATACCACTGAAGCCATATCAGCAGGCTCCTCTTTTTCTTCTTCTTCTTTTTTTTTAAGGTAAATCAGGGTAAATCAAATCTGTGTTAGAAGATTCTTGCTTACGGCCTTTTTTCTCCTGTTTACCCCTGACAGCTCTGAATACTTTGATGGATCGGTTTTGTGCCTAAGTTTGCACTAGCATGTGTGTGTGTGTATTAAGAGTAAAACGCTTGAGGATCACAAGTGATGATGCACATACCCGATGGGGAGTGGGGTGGTGGTGATGATATTCATTGATGCATTTTGAATCTTTCAGAAAATGGTGTAGGATTGATTCAAAACATTTCACTAGATCATTCTATTCAGTTTGTGTTAGGACAACATAAAGTTAATTAAACTTATTAACGTTTGCAAATTGAAGTTGATTGAAGATAAAACAAAAGAAAGTTTTTTTTTTTTTTTAGTTAAAAAAAAGTTATTCCAAATATTAACCTGAGAAAAGAAAGAATGAAATTTTAAAACAGGAAAAAAAAAAAGAAAAAGGAGGGAGGGGAAAGGAGGGAGGAAGGAAGTTAAAGAAAGAAATAAAGAAAGAAAGGGAGGTAGGTAGGGAGAGAAGAAGGAAGGAAGGAAGAAAGAAAGAAAGAAAGAAAGAAAGAATAAGTGAGGAAAAGGGAGGATAGAGGGAAATAAGGAAAAGAAAGAGTGAAAATGTTAGAGAATAAAAAGAAATAAAGAAAAAGAGAAGGAAGGAAGGAAAAAGAAAGAAAGAAAGAAAGAAAGAAAGAAAGAAAGAAAGAAAGAAAGGATAGATGGAAGGAAGGAAGGAAGGAAGGAAGGAACTAAAAGAGAATGAAAAATTAAGGAAGGAAAAAAAGAAATAAAAAGGAGTGAAGGGAAGGGAGTGAGTAAAGAAAGAAAGAAAGAAAGAAAGAAAGAAAGAAAGAAGGAAGGTAGGAAGGAAAAAATAAGTGAGGAAAAGGGAGGATGGAGGGAAATAAGGAAAAGAAAGAATGAAAATGTTAGGGAAGAAAAAGAAATAAAGAAAAAAGGGAAGGAAGGAAAAAGAAAAAGGAAAGAAAGAAAAAAAAGAAAGAAAGGATAGATGGAAGAAAGGAAGGAAAGAAGGAAGGAAGGAAGGAAGGAAGGAAGGAAGGAAGGAAGGAAGGAAGAAAGGAAGGAAGGAAGGAAGGAAGGAAGGAAAAGAAAGAATGAAAAAATAAGGAAGGAAAAAAGAAATAAAAAGGAGTGAAGGGAAGGAAGTGAGCAAAGAAAGAAAGGAAGAAAGAAAGAAAGAAAGAAAGAAAGAAAGAAAGAAAGAAAGAAAGAAAGAAAGAAAGAAAGAAAGAAAGAAAGAAAGAAAGAAAGAAAGAAGGAAGGAAGGGGAAAAGTTCCTCCAGCCTTAAAGTTCATTTACTTAATTATTTTAACTCTTTAAATTTTTACTGAATCCTTTAACAACTTTTACTTGTTCCAAACCTGTTTGACTTTCTTTCTTCCGTTGAACACTAAAGAAGGTGTTTTGAAGAAAGCTGGAAACCTGTAACCATTGACTTCAAAAATATCTGTTTGTCTAAATAAGGAAGTCTATGGTTAGAGGTTTTTAGTTTATAAAGAAACTAATAAAGGTTTACAACCACAGGGTGAATAAACAATGAGTACATTTTGGGTGAAAAAATCTCTTTAAAGGTAAAACACTTTAATAAGTATACACATTTTTTCCTAACAGGAGGCATATTGCTACCCTAACCATATCACACTGCAACCCAAGACCAGTTATTCACTGAAGCTAAGCAGGGCTGAGCCTGGTCAGTACCTGGATGGGAGACCACATGGAAAAACCTGTGGTCTGTGTAAGTCCTAATGCTCCAGTAAAGTGGAGGGGACACTATACTGTCAGTGAGCAGCGTCTGTCGAATGAGACGTTAAACTGAGGTCCTGACTTAAAAATGTATGCCACTTCTCGAAAACAGAAGGGGTGTAACCACAATGTCCTGGCCAAATTCTCTCCAATGTGTCCTCACCCATCATGGCCTCCCAATCAAATCCCATCTACAGAGTTGGCTCTGTCACTGTCTCTTCACTCCACCAATAGCTGGTGTGTGGTCAGCGCTTTGGTGCTGTTGTCCTGTGGCTGCCGTTGTATCATCCAAGGGGATGAAGAGACCAACCCCCACCCCCCACCCCTCATGATTATGGCTACACATGATAAATGCACTATAATAGCAATAAATACACATTAAATTACTTAGAGGAACGATATTTTTTATTTATTTTTTGGTGTTGCAATCACTTCTGTATTAATCCTTTTCCAATTGTCAGGTCCACCTTGTGTCCTACAGGTAGAGTCGGGCCAGAGTGGAAGTGGGCACCAATTCTACCATCTTTCAGCTGAAGAAGCAGCAGCATAAAGGACCGGATGGGAAGGTAGGGGGTTGTTTTATGCACCAGGCTGGCAGTGTGGGACTCACAGCGTTTGCAGGAAATAATATCCTGTCATGTAGTTGGAGCGTTGCTTCCTTTGGTCCTCACTAGTCCTTCATGGTCTGAACACACAGTCAAACCAGCAGCAGCTCTTGGACGGCAGCCAGAACCGGCCGATGCTCCAGCACTCAATTCTCCGAGCTGGATCCCAGCCAAGACACAGTGTCCGGCCAAAAATACTAATTGCAATTATCTAAAGAACCACTCCTCCTTTGTGAGTCCTTTTTATTTTCTCAAAGAGAAAGGCCCCTGATAGGTAGCCAAGGATGTCAAAATAATATTCATGAGTTTCATGCTAGGTTCAGGCAAGCGTGTGTGTGTGTGTGTCCATGTGCATGTTAGATTAGTTAAGAGAAAAAGACAGCATCGTATCCACTTTGTCTCTCTCACGGGCCATTATTTGTTGCCTAGTTAGACCTTTATAAAAGAACTATTGATTTCAGAGTGTTTCATTTTAACGTCCACAGCCACCGAGTATCAAGTCTTATCTTTGAAGAGTTCTTAGTAAAAGACAGAAATAAAACCAAGACCAAAGAACGAGCATATCAGAACGGTAAACTCTTTTTTGACGTGACATAACAAAAATGAATGTAATTAGTCTTGTCATCATTTAAAATGCAGTACATGCTTAAACATTTGTGTCTTTCATAAACCTTTTGTTATACAAAGTACTGTGTTATTATATTTCTGAGGCACATCTCAAAGTGTGACTGTTTCGAGCGTAGTTCAATTAATTACAGCTTTTATGAAG
The DNA here is from genome assembly GCF_052040795.2 of Danio rerio. NCBI lineage: Eukaryota > Metazoa > Chordata > Actinopteri > Cypriniformes > Danionidae > Danio > Danio rerio. The sequence goes on along the minus strand of NC_141021.1, from coordinate 45,476,501 downwards.
TGAAATCGTAAAATCATTAATAAATACCTCAGACCTACTTTTAAAAGTGACTAAATGTCAATCTGTTTTTTTTTACCCATATATTTCTAACAACAAAAGAACTTGATACATTTTGTCACTGAAAACCATGTCTGATGTGACACAATATGCACATTTCATACTGCCAGTTTCAAGGAAAACTTGGATTAGTTGTAGGACATTTAGGATGATGTGACTAAAGCTCGATGTAAAGGCCGTGCAAGCCTGATCTTACGAGGAAGCATTATTTTATGTTTTGTTCGTCTAGTAGCTAATTTGTACACATTTGTACAGTTCAGTTGTATGAAAATGCACAAAACCCCACCCCTAAATCCAACCGCCATTGGGAGATGAGCAAATTGTACTGAAGTGTATGAACGAGACTAAATCAAAAAAATAAAATTAAAAAAAGGTACAAATTACTGTGAGATATTGTTGGGTGTGCGCCTGTCAATTCATTGGCTCAGAATTGTCATATATCTAACTTTTTGGGGTCCACTATTAATATGTTAAGTTTAGCTGTAATTCTTATATTCATTAAAAATGACCAACAAGTCATGGAAGGAAATTCTTTTTTTTTTTTTTATAATTATTCACAATATTATTGAAATAAATATTCATTTAAAACAGCACTATATAAAGATAAGGGAGCAACAATGAATATATAAATTGTTCTTATGCTATTTTTTAATCATTAATTGTTATTTTTCTTAATTGTTGCTATGTCACAGGACATTTTATGGTAACGTTTAGTAAAAAGTGAAAAAAAAAAAGTTAATTCTTAAAAATATCTAAAACAACAGTTGCTATAACAAAGACCATGGTCTCTAGCATCTGCCGCTAGAACTTTTGAGGTCAGAGGAGTGAGGTTTACCTGCATAGCACTTCGTTAGCTGGCCTCTGTTTTACTTAACCTTTAAACCTCACTCCCATCCCGGACGAGCCCCGACATATAACCCACCAGTTCTATTACACCCAAGCTATGCTGAGCTGGGATAAGACCGTTGATGCTTTACATGGAAGTCGGTTGCTCTATCAAGGAGGCTAAAGACCAATACCACTAGTGTCTAATATTAGAGCACCTATTGAGATCAGAGGAGTGAGGTTTACCTGCAGAGCACTTTGCTAGCTGGCCTCCATAACACTCACCTATCCCGGAAGAGCCCCCACATATATAATTACTGGTTCTACTACACCCCAGCTACTCTGAGCTGGGATCGAACCGGCTAATTCTTTTAATGGGAGTTGGTTCCTCAAACACGGAGGCTAAAGACCATGGCCTCTATCGTCTGTTGCTAGAGCACCTATTGAGGAGAGAGGAGTGATGTTTACCTGCATAGCACTTAGCTAGTTGGCCTCCATTACACTCACCTATCCCTGACGAGACCCCACATGTAACCCAACGGTCCAACTACACCCAACCGGCGGAGCAATTCTTTGTATGGGGGTCGGTTGCTTTAACACGGAAGCTGAAGACCATGGCCTCTAGCATCTGTGTCTAGAGCACCTTTTCAGATCAGAGGAATGAGGTTTACCTGCATAGCACTTCGCTTGCTGGCCTCGGTTACACTCACCCCCCTAAACCTCAGTCCCATCTCAGACTAGCCCCCACATATAACCCACTGGTCCTACTGCACCCAACTCGTGCTGAACCTGCATTGAACTGGCGATTTTTTGCAGGGAAGTCGGTTGCTCTAACAATGAGTATAAAGACTATGACCTATAGCTTCTGTCGAGAGTGCACCTATTGAGGTCAAAGGAGTGAGGTTTACCTGCGTAGCACTTCGCTAGCTGGCCTCTGCTTTATAAAAATCTTAAAAGGAAAAGCATTTTTATTCCCTATCTGTCAACTACCCATATGCCCACACAAAAATAAGAGAGCTATTTGGTATTGGGCCACAATTTGTGATCCTTCAAATTATTTGCACATCATAAAAGCAAGCCCTATTTGTTCCATTTACTGTAGGTTTCAACCCAAAGTATGATGGCAGGTCACTACATGATGGAACATAGTCAGTGCCTTCTCGCTTTCTGAACATTAAATCAGCACTTCAGACATCTCGGCACTTCTTACTAGAACAATTCCTGTCAAGAAATATGACTGGTTTATTGTATTTCCATCTAGAAAGGGAAACACTGAATGAGTGGTTCTCGTCTGCAGGCTGCTAACAGAATCAGAGAGAAAGAGAGAGGAAGTTGATGTCAGAAGAGAGTCAGTTAGGAGCGGGGCACAAGGAGGTGTTAGCCTGAGAGCTTCCACCTATTCCCTAACCGTACCCTGGTCAGAGTGCAAATAAATCAGCCTGTCAGCATGGATGAAGCAGAACGCTCCACTGGGGGGGAAACAAACACAGGTCGCTAAGCGTGACCATGCAGGAGCAAGCTACAAACCTCAACAGCGAAAATCTCAGATGTTTGAAACCTGATGACCCCTGACGTGTCTGTAGGGAGAGTTGGCAGGGCTTAGACAAGTTTACAAATTGATTTAAATGCAAAGTTACAGGAAAACCGCAAAAAGAGCTGGCATGATGTCAGAGTTGTGACCATGAGGTTAGCATACGTGGTGTGTAGCACGTTTTGCAGTAGTCGTCATGATGCGAGTTGGTTTTGCATCAATTTATTGCTGTTCTGATTTCTTTCCGATTGAAATTTTATTTAAAATTTAATTATTCAGAATGCGCTCTGTGGTGCGGCAGAAATATGAACTGTGTTGACATGATCTATGATCTATGTTGGCATGGTGCTGCGTGGTGCGGCGCATTTAGTGTGTCACCCCCTTTGAGATGGTCTTGCTGCGGACAGTTACTACCCTTTTTGCATCCTTGTTGAAACTCACACTGCTAGCGATCGAAGATTTATGTTAATTTGGCAAGCTGAGCACATTCTGTACTGTATGAGACACTGAGGAGATTGATTGACAATGGTCTACAGCCAATCTTGACGCAGAACACAATGTGCTGTAAAAAAAAAAAAAAAAAAAACGAAACTGCGAGACCGTGAAAGGTAAACCGCAATATAGCAAGAGACCACTGTAAATACAATTTTAGCATGAAATAGATTAAATTTGTCAAGCAAATTTGCTCCGCTAGACAGTAAATTGCACCAAGTTGCTTGACTTGAATGTAAATCTCATACTGTACATTGGAATACTGCTGACTAGACACTTATTTTGAAAAATATCACAAGATTTTTGAGAATGTGACTGCACAATAAAGGGATAGTTCACCCAAAAATGAAAATGCACTCATTCTTGTGTGGTTTCAAAGATTTAAGTGTTTTTTTTTTCTTCTGTTGAACAAAAAAGAAGATATTTTGAAGAAAGATGAAAACCTGTAACAACGTACTTCCATAGTAGGCAAAATAAACACTATGGGAGTCAATAGCTACAGCTTCCCAGCGTTCATCATCTTCTTTTGTCTTCAGCAGAAGAAAGAAAGTTAAATAGGTTTTAAATGAGGAAACCGGAGCACCCGGAGGAAACCCACACGAACGCATGGCGAACATGCAAACTCCACACAGAAACGCCAACTGAGCCGAGGCTCGAACCAGTGACCTTCTTGCTGTGAGGCGGCAGCACTACCTACTGCGCAACTGCTTTACCCAAAAGATGATTTAGTATATAGAAAAGTTTTATTTTAATATTTTCTTATTCTTACACTTCATATTGTCATAGTACATACCATAAACCGACACATCAACCTCTACCAAATGGTTAATACTTTAGAAATTATGGGATGTGTTGAAAAATGCATTGAGTGTGTTAACTAGTGACAATAGGAGTTAAGAAATGTAATCCAAAAGTTTTTTGTTGGTGGGGCAGTTAAGAATTTTGCAGATATCTGTAGATTTATGTAGAATTATTTTGAGAGTATACATTGTTAAAAATTATATGAAACAATGTGATGGCTAAAAATGTTTTTCTGTTACTTTTACTTATTTTAACAAGTTAATTAGGTTTCCACTACATTATTGTTTTAAGTTATGCACAGTTCAACTTAATATTTTTGATTCAGTTTGATTGGTGTAAGTTGAGATGTACAGAAAAGTTATTTTGATTCAACTAAAAAAAGTAATGCAGCTTTTTTGTTTACAGTGTAGTAACTTGATGTAACATGAGAAAACTAAATAAATCAATAACTGATTTTATTATCAAATGTAAGGTTAACAATGCAAATCCAATGAGAACGTCTGGTACACACTTTTTAAGTTAATCAAATGAATACTTCTAGTCGTCTCAACTTCCATCAATCAAACTAACAAAAAAATCAGGTTAAACTTCGTATAACTTTAATAATTCAGTTAAAAATGTGTTAACTTATTAAAATAAGTAAAATCCACATAAAATATTTGTTGTCATCAAACTTTTACAGTATAGGCCTCTCATTTAACATATCTACTAAAATATAGCCACATATTACTTTTCAAACTGTACATAAATGATATAAACATTTGCATGGTATTCGAAAATATTACTGAAATTAATCAAAATAATAATTATTAATTAATAAATATAACTAAAATATATAGTCACAAATATATAGATAAGTTAATAAATAGAATAAAAGAAGGGCTAAAATCAGCTGTGGATTTATGCCGGCCCAAATTCCATGTGGGTCTAGTTGTAATACATTTTTAAAAAGCTTCAACAATAACCCTATAGCCGCCAGATTATTTATTAAAATGTAACGGACTGAATGTGGCTGAGAAATGTCCTAATAACACCACACATCTTCTCACTTGACATCCCGCGGAAGTGAATTAGCCTTTCTGGCTCCTTACACTGACACTTCAGCTCGACGTAGAAGAGTGTAATAGAGTCAGAGCTAGTGGGCCTGTCACAGCCGCGGAAGCCCGGATGCTTCGATGGAGCTATATTATTAGAATCCACCTGCCCTTAGCCAGTACGCCACAGTAAACTCCTCCAGCTAGCATGACTTCAACTGGGTCACAAGGCCTGTGGTCTGGAGCAGGTCGGCCGTCAGCCAAGAGGCCTTTTCTTCCCCTCAGATTCTGTCAGCTCTTCTTTTTCAAGATCCTGAAAAAAGTTCCCATTAGAGCCAGGAGGCTGCAAAAACTACCGCAGTGAAATGTTAACTGTCACCAAAGTTGCGCTAAGAGGACTGAATTTGATGTATGGGCTTGTCATAAATAGACATCATGGGGAGATAATGAGATCTGGCATGAAGGTCAATATGAAAAACTGTCCCAGCCCCTTGTGGGGGTTTAGCCTTGGTGAAAATGAAGGGTTCAGCGTATGCATGGGTACATTTCGGCAAAGTGTAAGTTAATGGCTTTTTGAGGATCTAAAAAAAAAGATTAATGGAGAACTACAATGGAGAGTCTAGGACAAACCTTGATCTTTCTCTATAAAAACAACATTAAGTAAATATAATGCTCTAAAATGCTGTCCCTGGTCTATTTCAGCGGATATCTGTAGAAACAGAACTGGCATTATAGTCACTGTTATGAACACTGGTATTGATGTTTGTTGCCGATGCTGTTTTTGTCCTTGGCATTGTCCTCACCGCCAGGGAATTCCCCTGTTCAAAATATAGTTTGTAAAGGTGCCATTATTATATTCATGTTAAATGAGCTGTACATATATTGGCTTATTGTCATATCCTCTAAATGAGAAGACTAATTCTTTCATAACTAACTTCTTTTTCAAACATCATGGACACTACATGTCTAAAAACAAAGTTCTGTTCTTGTAAAAGGTATCAAAAGTTATAGGTAACACTATGACTTATTACCTGTCTATTGTTAAGATAATTTATTAATGCTTACTGTACACTCAAAGTATTTTTGCTGCTTGTTCGAACTACTTATTTAAAGTGAGTTAAAACAACACAATTCTGACTTTTTTTTGGGGGGGGCAACTTAATTTTTGTATGTTTAATCCACTTTAATTAGTAAATCAAAGTTAATCTATTTGTGTTTGGACAATATACACTCACCGGCTACTTTATTAGGTACACGTTCAACTGCTTATTAACGCAAATTTCTAATCAGCCAATCACATGGCAGCAACTCAATGCATTTAGGCATGTAGACATGGTCAAGACGATTGGCTGCAGTTCAAACCGAGCTTCAGAATGGGGAAGAAAAGCTGATCTGAGTATTTCAGAAACTGCTGATCTACTGGGATTTTCACGCACAACCATCTCTAGGATTTACCAAGGATGGTCTGATGAAGTGAAAATATCCAGTAAGCGGCAGTTCTGTGGACACAAATGATGTGTAGATGCCAGAGGTCAGAGGAGAATGGCCAGACTGGTCCCAGCTGATAAAAAGGCAATAGTAACTCAAATAACCACTCGCTACAACCAGAAGAAGCATTTCTGAACACAAAACACGTTGAACCCTGAGGCAGATGGGCTACAGCAGCAGAAGAACACACCGGGTGCCACTCCTATCAGCTAAGAATGGGAAACTGAGGCTACAATTTGAACAAGCTCACCAAAATTGGACAACAGAAGATTGAAAAAAACGTAGCCTGGTCTGATGACTCTTGATTTCTGCTGCATTATTCGGATGGTAAGGTCAGAATTTGGCATCAACAACATGAAAGCATGGATCCATCCTGCCTTGTATCAACAGTTCAGGCTGGTGAAGGTGATTTAATGTTTTGGGAGATATTTTTCTGGCACACTTTGGGCCCATTAGTACCAACTGAGCATCGTGTCAACGCCACAACCTACCTGAGTTTTGTTACTGACCAAGTTCATCTCTTTATGACCACAGCGTGCCCATCTTCTGATGGATACTTCCAGCAAGATAACGGGCCAATCATCTCAGACTGGTTTCTTAAACATGACAATGAGTTCACTGTACTCAAATGGCCTCCACAGTCATCAGATCTTATTCCAATAGAGCAACATGGATGTGCAGCCGACAAATCTGCAGCAACTGCATGACACAATCATGTTAATATGGACAAAAATCTCTGAGGAATATTTGCAGTACCTTGTTAAATCTGTACCACAAAGGATTAAGTCAGTTCTGAAGGCAAAAGGGGGTCCAACCCGGTACTAGTAAGGAGTACCTAATAAAGTGGCTGGTGAGTTTAAAGAAATTGTGTGGAACCCAGCATTTTTTTTTAATATAAAGTACATTTTCTGCATGATCTTATTTTACATCCCTAATCTTACCAATAACTAAACCCAACAGTACCTTAATCACTACAAATAAGCAGCAAATGAGAAGTCTATCAAGCTTAAAGTAAGAGCTAATGGTTTGTTAATATCAAGAATTGTACCATAAATTAAAGTGTGGCCAAGTTATTACATGAAACTGATGCTTTAAAAATGGTTTATTATGTTACAATCATCAAACCTTATTTCTCTCCCTTTTCATCAATACAAAGACTGCAGCAAATGTGCAAGCTGTAACTCGAAAAATGAAAGCAATATTTTGGACAAAGCCATGAAAATGTGTCATTTCGAGTCTAATATGGTGGAAAATAGCTCTGTATTTTTTTAACATTTGTGCCCATTAACAGAATAATACTGGCCCGTTCTTTCAGTGCTGATGCTAGCCGGAAACGCCAAGAAACCAACTTCACCAGGAAATACATGAGTTAGTGATAAGCTTCTTCAATTTAAACCCCGCGCACAGTAACGACTATCAAAAATGCCTTCAACTTCCCAGAAGTGGATGGAGAAGTGCACCCACACACACACATTCGCACATCTTCCCAGGTTGAGTCTTATTTGTCTCCAGAGTGTGTAATCTTAATCATGCGAGTCGCAGGCCTTGCTTATGAAGTCAGTGAGCGTCCACAGCACTTTCCTCAACCAAGTCACTGTGCCAAGGAGCTTATTGCCTGGGAAACCTGCAGTTTGGAGTGTGGCATAATTAAGTGCCTCACAATCATCCAGTTGATAAACAAAGGCCGAATTGAGGCAAATAAAGGGGAGTCGACCAAATGAAAAGAGAAAGCCTGTCGAAAGCCATGTTGTTACTTTTCAGAAAAGGTGCCTGCCATTTTTTGGCTCGTAATGTACACAAAATGATACATTTTTGCAAATTCCTGGATTTAAAGATACGTGAAAAGACATTAACTAAAATAAAAGTCAAAAGTCAATGGTGTTAGTCGACAGTGGCCTCTGTGCGAATGGTGCGAATGGCATTCGAGAAAAAAATGAGATCTGAAAAACTATACACAGTGGATTCACAAAAACAAAAACTGTAAAAAACATACCTCCTGGAACATATTTTGCACTCTCCAGAAACGTAAACAGGGGTACGTATTAATAATGAGCCTGGGTTGTGAAAACCTGTAGTCATACACACGCAAAATAACATGCAGGCCTAACAAATGAGATTTATGTATTCTGACTGCATATAAAATTACAAACCGTTCAAAACAAATAAGAACAAAATGTATGTAATAGAATCAATAAATTGAATATGTTTTAAATGCTTCTTAATAATTTATAATAATATTATTATTTTATAATGATATTATTACTATTAATATTAATCTTGTTCTTGTTGGTTTCATTTGTTTAATCAGCAAATATCAATCACAAAGTTTATCATTAGCTCAATTATGTTAAAAGTATGTAATCCAAATGAATGTAAATTCTATATGCAACCAGAATATACATAAATCATATTTGTCAGGCCTAAATAGCTATTTGAGCAGAGATACTGTTTTGTTGCAACTGTTTGTGGCAAGGAAAGTCAGTGGTGTTTAGATTGAATAAATAGATAATATATTACATGATTAAACATTGCTGGTTCATTTCGTTGTGAGGACCCCTGACAAATAAGGGACTAAGCAGAAGGAATATGAATGAATGAATGAACGATTAAACATATTTCACTTTAAGTGTATTCTACATAGTTCACGAAAACACTGATTATATCTGTGAATAAAGCATGTAACACAAAATGCTACCTCAGCAAATTTCATCTTGTGAGACAACTATTGACTGCAATAAAATAAAACCCCTCGTGTCTTTTTCATTTGTCTCCTACGCTGCATTTGCATTTAGTTCTGTTGCATCAGGACTGATTTGGACTAGATTAGATATTGATTGCTATTCTTGTGATTGCAGCCAGTGTGTTTTTAAGTCAGACGATCTTAGCTTTCTTTATTGTTTTATTTTGTTTTATTTTATTATTCACAAGGGAAATAGGTTATTAAAACCACTAAATGATGTTAGGTGAAAATGTAAAATGCAAAAAAAGGCTTAGGTTTAGTGGATAGAAAATATTGTTAGATAAGTTAAAAAAACAAAAGAAGATTGTGGTTTGATCAATTGATATAATATACCATGGTTGGAGGAGATACTATATTTTGCAAGTGAAAATTAACATTTTTTTAAAGGTAAGTGATCGCAAACTATTTAACTGGGCTAAATTTAAACAAATAAATTAAGTTGAACATTACTAATTAATTATTTAATTCAGTCCATATTAATTGTTTGCAACCACTTACCTGAAATTTAGTAAATCATCAACTGTTTTCTCAGAGGATGACAAACATTGCTGCAGTTCCGATACAAGTTTTATTTATGGAGAAAATTAAAAGCACTGCTGTGTTTGTCTGTTCTGTGTTCGTCTGAGGTAATTAGTCTACCAAAATGTGTATATTCCATTGAAAGTATTAAGCTGATCGCTGGGTTCTTGTTATGTGATCCACGGTGCGCTTGCAGCATTCTGAAAGTAGAGATGTTTTCAACTGGGTGCGCATGGAATACGCACGCACGTAACTCCCAATACGCGCGCAAGCCAGGTGCCTCCATTGAAAATAACGAGCTTGTGAAAGACCCGATATGTGAACTGCCTATTTCTTGATAGCCTTACAATGAGACCCTATGATCTATGCATGGCAACAAAAAAATATTTAAATTTGGACACATTTAAAAGTACACACAACCACTTTTTGCATTTGGTTAAACAGAACGTGCACTCTCTCACACACAGTGGTCTATTTATCTGCTTTGCCATAGGTCCTTTCAAGAGAAAATTTGTTACAACCTTTGCTAGGTGATTTTTTTTTTTTCCTTGGCTTACGTCTGTTTTAGAGACATGTTACGGTCTTTGATAAAGATCTAATTGTTTTCCTTTGGAAATATATGTTAGATTAACACTGTAAAATGTCTGTGTGTGTCAAAATCATGATTAAAATCGAAATCACAATATTGTTTAAAAAAATGGTGACAGGTTTCTTTTGCCCATATCGCACAGCCCTACCCTCAACCCAACCAATAGTGTGTTCAAAAGTGACAATTGACCTATCCCACCCACTACCCTAAACCCAACCAGCAGTGTTTCCAAAAAAAAAAAGCCCCCTGATTTTTACCACATTTTCGGATCTTACCACATTTTCACTCTGTTATTTACTTGTTTATTTTATTTTGGGCTTTTGTTTTTGTTTTACCTGCTTTTTTGGAACTATTGCAGTCTAACCATCTCTGCGTTGCTGTCAACACCCCTTATCGTTTGTTTAAAAAATGAAATGCAGTCATTTGTACTTCTGGCTACACAATTCATGATCTCCAGAAATGTATATAGGGGGACATTTTCAGAATGAGTCTATGTTGCAAAGGTTGTATTACACTGGTTTAAAAGGACATGTCATGTGTCCTCATAATTAAAAGCTAAAAAAGGATACTTTACCAGGTTGATATTCAAAAAATCATATTTTAAATTTTGGGATATAGGATAAAGTCATATCATAAGTGCTTTCCACAGTATGAAATACATAACGCCTATGAAGAGCCTTCATAAACCACATATTTCCAAGCGTGTTTGTGCATGTGTTTGGCGAATACATTTCCTCTGATCCCAATATTCAACAGTGCTATATTTACCACCCTTCAAATCATAATCTCGAGAAAATATCACAAGCGCACAGCAATCCAAGATAACATCAAACAATTTCAGAAGACTATTTTAAGGGCTCACGCGAGCCACATTTCACAGAGAACAACCGGCGCTGTGAAATTTAATCCTGTCGCAATGCTGTGTGATTTTTAGCGTTATTAATGAGTTTAACAACTGACAGGCGACCACTAGGAATAAGGAGTCGAGGCCCACCGCTCGCTCGGATTGGCATATAACCCCTAATAAACTCTAAATTATTTTGATGAATTCTAAATATGATTTATTTGCTGGGGCATGCAGAGCTTCTGTCTGGGCACTGGCAGTTATGGTGGAGATGGGTGTCTGGAGAGTAATTTCCAGCATATAAAACTTTACTGACTTCAGTGTGGGACATGGGAAGGTAATTGAAAGCAATATAAACAATCCATAAAGCTGAGTGGACATGCTTGACTTTGTACAAGTGAAGAGGCAAGGGGATGGGTGGCGACTTTAATCACCGAGGGCAATGGCGGAGATGCCGCTGATGTATTCATGGGTGGAGAATTGAGAAGGATGGATGCCCGAGAGGGTGATAGAGTGCTATGGGCCAGGTGGTTCATTGCTACCCTGCTGCGGTGGCACTCAGAGATGCCATAGCAATGTCCAGAGATGGGGAAAGTAGCCAAAAATTAGATTTAAGAACAAGCGGAACTCAGTAACAGTAGTATTGTAACATTAAAGTTAAATCACAATTTACTTTTTTTCTTATTGTTTTATATGTGTCATCATTTCAGAATGTGGGATAGTGAAAGTGTCATGGGTGGATACCCCCGGGGGCATTTTCTTTTGTGTTTGGCGCATCTTAATTGTCGTTCAGTCTGACTTTATGAGATCTTACAGTGTGACATGTGAGCCATGTTTGTGAAGTCTGACATGCTTTAATTGTTCAGGATTATAAAAAAAATAAAAAATAAGTTGCACTGTGTGAGTCAGCCTTTCGCCTGTTAGCTTAACATTATTAAGTAAATGAACTGTGCCTCAATAAGTTGTCAGTTTAAGAGATCCAAGTTACAACAAGTTTACTAATTTTTAAGTTTTCAGTTGCACTTTAATTCTTTAATAACTTTAATAGTACCAATTCACACTATTAACAACTTACTACCTGCTTATTTTTACATCATTGCCTGTTTATTAGTGCTTAAAGTACCTAAGCTCAGCTACTACTTTACTAACTATTATTATTCATTCATTCATTCATTTTTTTGTCGGCTTAGTCCCTTTATTAATCCGGGGTCGCCACAGCTGAATGAACCGCCAACTTATCCAGCAAGTTTCTACGCAGCGGATGCCCTTTCAGCTGCAACCCATCTCTGGGAAACATCCACACACACATTCACACACACACTCATACACTACAGACAATTTAGCCAACCCAATTCACCTGTACCGCATGTCTTTGGACTGTGGGGGTGCACCTGGAGGAACACCTGGAGGAAACGCACGCGAAGGCAGGGAGAACATGCAAACTCCACACAGAAATGCCAACTGAGACGAGGTTCAAACCAGCGACCCAGCGACCTTCTTGCTGTGAGGCGACAGCACTACCTACTGCGCCACTGCTTCGCCCTAACTATTATTATACTAATTGGTATTTGATTTGGCTAAACGTCTTAGTTTAAGGTTTGTAAATAGCAAGAATTGTTTCTTATAATAAAGTGTGAGCCTAATCACTTTTACAGTGTAACGATACCATACTTCTGACATAAATCAAATGAAGGAAAAAATCATGAGTCTCAGAATACACCAAGAGAAAACACATCTTCCAGAAAGTGCTATTTTCTATTTTATTATTCTATTTTTTAATTTATTTAAAAACTTGGTTAAAAATAAACAGCATATATCTATTGGGCACATATACAGCAGTACATGAACATCATCCAACCTGTTATTTTCAAGGAAATGTCACGGAAAAATGCACAGACACAAATGTTCACATTTAAATATTACATGTTTATGTTAAAGTACTAAAGTAAACGTGTATGTGTGTTGTTTCATAAAAGCAAAAATAGCATCTAATCCACATCATCTGTGTTTGAGAGGACAAACATAAGTCAGTGTGGGTTTTCAACTCTTCCCCGACTGAGAGGTCACATCACTACCTACCAACTTTCAGAACTAACTAACAGAATTTCCAGTTCTTCTGCAATGTGTCATAAGACTTGTGAACGTGTTATATAAACAAATTATGAAAAATTGAAGGTTTATTACAATTTCACAGGGTGCTGCTGAATGTACCAAAGTGAAAGTACAGTTATACAAAAAAAAACATAACTCAAGGATAAGGAAAGTTAAATAGTTTAAAGTGCATTAAAAATGATAACACTTTACTTAAAGAGGGTGTACATAAGACTGTCATGACACCTTTATAATCATGACATGACACATTATGAATAGGTATGCATGCTTATAACAACTGTCATTATGTGACATTAGCTCAGTTATGTAATTATAAATCCAAAGGTGACATCGTTTGAGATGTCTTCATCAAGACAACTTGTGGTTTTCAAGACAACATCACTGTCATAAATCTGTCATAAACATAGGCTTTCTCAATATGAGTTCTTGTCTGTACTTGCATTCTTGTATCCTCGTGAAACCTCATCAACCATCGCCGAAGTACTGTTGCAATTCTGAGTTCACATCTTGCCAAGTACGGATAAAATTCACAGAAGTTTACTTGCTCCGCCCCTTTTGTCGAGGACGCATCAAAGGTGACTTGTGCGAATTTGCGAAGCACAGGTATACAGGAATGTATTGCAGCCCAACCAGCAAAATCTAATGGTGGAGGAGAAACACCACACATTTTTAAACTCGAATCGGCAGTTTATTCACAACGATAGCGCATCTTTGGCGATGTGCCTCAGCTTATGCAGACTCTGACCACCAGCTTGTCAGCAGGAGCTTCACCGCCCCGGCCGAGAGCAGCTTTAATTGGCCAGTCCATCTCGCATCTCGCTGGACTGCATCTGTCCATTGTAGTAAAACATGATATTTAATCCATCTTGTGTATATTTAACATACAGATTTTGGTTATTTACATGTATTATTTGTTCTCATGTGTATTATTTTCTTACATTTTATAATTTAATTATGCTAACGTTACAGTGTTGGACAATGTTTGTCTTTGTTTACCTAATTGCTTAATGTTATCTTTATTTCCCTTTGTTACATCTTGTACTTTATACTTGTATAATGTCCATTGTAGTTTATTAAAACTGATACTCAAGGACACAAGTCTGTGTATTATAACCTATTTCACTTCATATTTATGGTGATTTATGTTTACATTTTCTTAAATCAAACATATTGATTTATAATATTAATTTAATAGTAATTATAAGGCTGTGCTTTATATAATTAAATCATTTCATTGTTGATGTACAGTGAAATCGATGAATTCAAGGTGAGGTAAGTGACGTAATGAAGTACACTGCCGTTCCATTTGAAGTATCCGACTTGTGTCCTTACGTCCTCAGTAGTTCTTTCTACCAAGTCTGAACTTGGCAAGTCTGATCTTTCAAGCAAGTGGTATTAAGAACAAGCCAAAACTGTCATGAAGCCATTATGAATTTGTTAAATATTTTTGATTGCTTTTTGTCAGTGAAACAAACTAAATTTGTCATTAAAATGTATCATTAAACATACCATTACTATAATTTTATAACACTGTAATTAATATTCAATAACATTTTAATGACAGATTAAATTTCTACCACTATAGTTGAGGTCAAAATCTATGACACAATTATCATGGCCTCACAACAATCATGTTTATGACAGATTTATGACAAGTCAAAACATGTCAAGTTATGATGCATTTATGTTAAGTTGTCATAACAAAGATATCCTAAAGAATGTAATCTATGCATTTAAAATGGCATAAGTGAGCGGAAGCTTGCATAAAACCGCATTCATGTGTCACGTCATGATGTCTTATGAAAACCCTTTCAATAAAGTATCACCAAGAATATTTGCTAAAGTAAATGTATGGAAGTAATTGTAATGTGTTACAACCCACCCAAGGCAAAGTCTAAGCAGAATCATTAGTGAAAGATCTGCGCGCAGTGTGACGTTTTCTGCTCTGGGCAGTGTGGGCTGATCTGGGGTCAGCTCTCACAGACTTACGCGCCCACAGAGAACAGTTGGATTGATTGATGTTACTCTCACATCTTGCACTCGGATCCCGACATGCCTTTAAATGGGAGCAGATAATAGGTCTTCAACATAAAAAAAGCTTGAGAAAGTTGGAAGGCACCACGCGCCTCCCCAACTTCCCGAAGTCTAAGCGGGCAGCTTTCAGCTTTCACTGAACTATCGATCTCCCCTAGTGAGGGTGCAAGCCAAGCAGTTGTGCTTGGCAGCGAAGCCCAATTATGAAAATGGAGCCAAGCTTGTTCTTTGTAATTTCTCTGTATATTTAAGAATACTCCAGGGCCACCGTTTAAAACTGTTTGGAGATAAACAATGCATTTAAAAGTGTTTGGATGGACAGAACGCTTACTGAGTGCAAAACAAGAGAAGTGGGCCAGAGAGAGAGACAAAGAGAGAGAGTGAGCGAGATTATTGTCTATCCATTTATAATGTAAAACAAAAAATATTGCAAATAAAAACTATTCTTTTTACTGTTCTTTTTTACTGAGTGGCCTTAAAGTAAAAAGTATCACAGTTTCCATAATACTATGAATCAAGACAAAATGTTATCAGCACTGATAATTGTAATAGTCATTATTTGCAACACAGGCTCATTGTGGATATTTACTCCTGTCTACCTTTCTAGAGACCACAAAATATGTACCCAGAGGTACATCTGGCTCCATTTTATCTGTAATGGAAGTATGACACCACCGATGGCTTCTTTTTTTTTTTTTTTTTTTGCGCGCTACTCCTGACCATACCTACCAACACTCCTGTTTTGTCCTCAGCTTTTTGGTAAAGTCTATAACACCCCTGGATTGCTGACTTTGGTATAGTATCCGGTCGTAGCGGCTGCCCAAAACCCAGTGCATGGTACAGTTACTTAGCTGTGTTATTCAGACACCTCACCCCCGACACCTAGACATCCCCAGCACTCCTGCCCCCTCTTCCCCGGTCTCTCGGATTTAAAGAGACAAATATGGGCAGGTATGCTCTTGACCGCTTACTTACACCATGTGGACGGCTTTTCTGGTGTTACCAGTTTCCCCGGTGGCTCACCGCATACGCAGATGAACTTGGGATGCGGAACGGAGTTGACGATCCAGAAACCAGGTAAAACAAAAGCAAAAAGTAAATAAATAAACAACAAGCTAAAAACGCAATAAAATCATGTGGCTGCGATGGCTTTTCTTTTTTTTAGATTGCTTTTGAAAACACTATTGGTTAGATTTAGGAAAAAGGGTGGGTGGGTCAGCCGGCAAGCTGGCCTGGTCGGCAGAAGTGTATATTGCGCCCTCTGGTGGATATACATGAAAATAGGATGAAATTTGATGTCTTAAAACAGTGTACACAGCGGCCTCTTTGCAAAAACAAAAACTGCGAGAAGACATACCTCCGGTAACTTATTTCGCGGTCCCCAGAAATGTAGACCTGAGTGCACATCTGATAACCAATAAAATTGCGACCATTTTAGTCAAATATGCGATTGAAATTTTATCTATGCAACTTCTAAACATGATTAGGAGCATTTGTGCAAGTGCTCTAGAACTGAATACAAATAATTGGTTAAAATCAGCTGTCAATCACTCAGTCAAGGCCTTCTGCCTTCAGATTACAGGGTGCTACTACTTCGAAAATGTAAAGTGCTGAAGATGAGAGAATGAAAACAAACACTGACAAATTTTGTATTAGAAACGACCTAAAGTTACAAACAATCATCAAATAATAAAAAAAAAAAAAAAAAAAAAAAAACTTCTGAATAGTGATCATGTGGTGAATGTTAATCCACCATTTATACTTTTCGAAGAGTGGATAAAAGACTTCTATTGGCTTAAATTCTGCTATGAAAATGACTTAAGCACTCACCATAAAGTCTGTGTGACGCCTGTGTAAGTTTTCAGGTAACACTTTTTGTCCCATCTACACAATTTAAGTGTGAGAGTTCTGTTTAATTCTTCATTTTTATTGTCAGGGTGCGGTCAGCCATGCAAGTGGCAACTATATAAAAAATGTAATACTGTTGTAAGAGTATTTCACAATTTTTACTGTATTTTTCATAAAATAAATGCAGCAATGGTTAGCAGAATTAGCTTTTTTTTAAACATTAACAAATGTTACATATACTCCCCCAGGAGTTATCAAAACTTACAACTATTATAATGCATAATTAAGTATAACTATTATTAATTAGTAAAACTGTATTACTTTTATTACAGACATTGAGGTGTCAATAGGAGATTAATATAAATTGTAATATATTTTACAGTAATACTGTCTGTCTGTCTGTCTGTCTGTCTGTCTGTCTGTCTGTCTGTCTGTCTGTCTGTCTGTCTGTCTGTCTGTCTGTCTATCTATCTATCTATCTATCTATCTATCTATCTATCTATCTATCTATCACAAGAACTTCTGTAGCCAACACTCCTTTGTTCTCATCAAGCGCTGTGTTGTGAGCCCTTGGCCTTTTTCATTATACTGTATTCTTCTCTTACTATGCAAAAAAATAAATAAATAAATAAAATAGACAACAGGCACATCTTGGGATCCAAATACCCCATGAAAGGAACAATATCCCATGAATTATTCCTCAGTAAAATGCTTGGAATCTTTTGTTTTCTCCTCAAATCCTCTCTCGCTTTTCTTTCATGCTGTACTTTCACAGGGGTAATATTTTTTGTTAACCTTCTTTTTATTTCAGTACTTGCGTCATTTGATGTGGGAATTAGTTTGTTTTTGGATGAGAGTATATAGGTTTTTTTTCCTTTAAACTCTTTCAAACTATTTGTGTTGATGTATAGGTCATATCATATTGTTGTTTTAGAGACTTTCTGACCTGAAGACCCAACTAGTTTTCAAGCTGTGATTCCTGCAGATTTTTTGGGCTCTTGAACCCTCCTGCAACACATCCTGTTCCAGACTGATTCAAAGAGCTCTACTGCCTACATTATTGGTCTTACTCATTGAGTTTGGCCTTATCATCCAACAATAATAAAAAATATATAATATCAGTGAGAATATAGTTTAAATTTCCGTCCAAAATTTTTATAGAACATTTTTATTTTTCCCAGACTCCTATACTTATATTGAGTTATTTCATTTTAAAGAACTTTAAAAGAGTGTATTCTTTCCCATAAACCTGAAATTATTGAACCTACACACAGGAGCCTGATAAATTCTAGGAAATTTCAAATGGCATCTGAACTCTTCATATATTTTTATATTATTACTTCATTGTTCCAAAGAAGGATGGAGGGTTATATCCTATATTAGATGAAGACAGCTAAATCGCTTTGAACAAAAGCTAAAGTTCAAAACAATGCACATCATCACCATTGTGCCACAAATTCAGTCTGAGGGCTGGTTTGTCACATTTCTATCCTTCAAAGTCACAAGAAGTTCCTGAGTTTCGCCTTTAGGAGCAAGGCGTACAGGTTTCTTCTATTCACTGTGGCATTCTCATCCCACACGTTTGCCAAAGTAGTTATCGTGCCATTGGTTTCGCTTTGGCTACAAAGGATTCGTATTCTTAATTTTCTCCACGGCTGGCTAATTTTTAGTCCGATTTAAGGAGTTAGCAATTCAACAAAGAGGTGTTGTTCTTGCATACATAGAGAAGTTGGGGTTGGGGCTAATCCTAAAGAAAAGTGTTATTGTGCCAGTTCCTGTTGAGACATAAGTTGGTAGACACATGTTAGGTGTATTATAGGACTCCACGACGATGTTCGCGTGTCTGTTCCCCTACTCAAATCATGTTAATTCGGATGGTCGTAAAGAGTGTCAGGCTGGGCCTGGGAATCAAAGCCTTTACAAGCTTTATCGATATAGTAACAGTCCTGGTTTCTGTCCCAAAGCCCTACACTGACCACAGATGCCTCTCGTAAGGGTTGGGAAGTGAGGTGAGGTCCCTTCCCAGAATGGGGTAATGGAGGGACCATCTTCTCCACATGCATATCAATTGCTGGGAGATGTTTTCAGTGTTTGAGGCTCTGAAACACTTGTTTCCCTTAAGTAAGAAGGTTTTTATTTATTAATGTATTATTTAAAAGTGCTGGTATTAAGATAATTTACTATATAAATATACAGGATATAGAATTTTCATTGCAAAAGAGCCAGACAGAATCTGCGGATATTTTTTGCTATTTCTGTGCAGAATTTTGTTAATAATCTGCGGATTTATGTGGAATGATTTTGGGAGTATCATAACTAAAACCTTAATATATGAAACAGGCTAAATGGGCTACAAATCTGTGGAAATCTGCGGATTTCTGCGCACGCAGATTTCGTGGAGGCCTAACTCTTTAATCTGTAATTAAATTACCTGAAAATGATAAGTAATCCCTTACTTTACCTGCAAAAAGTAATCTAATTACAGTAACTAGTTACTTTGTAAATACTGTATGTATTCTTATATATCTACACCCAACACTGTGCACAAATATATTACTGAAAAACATCCTATATATAATATTAATCTAAAGATCTGTTAGGGGTGTACTCATCTGTGTTGTTTCCAGTCACACTAAAGATGGATCTGAATTAAAAACGTAAATGCAATCCAGCCAAAGAAAAAAGAAAAAACTCCAGACACTATCTGGAACCACAGCGCATGTTAATGACATGGAGAGCAGTGATAGCCTTCTGATAGACTGCTGCATTTCAGATCCAGGCGAGTGAAAGCTCTCGGATGAGGATTTGAGGAGTAGGTGTGCTGAGGCAGAAAGAGAAAGATATCTTGCAGGAATTTTTTTCACTTTCTTTTTTTTTCCCCGAGTAAACTGTGGCAGTTGCAGGTTTTGGATAGCTCTTCTTTTCTACCTGAGTGTGAAAAACGAGCAAAGCTTGAGACTGAGACGGTGCCAATCAACTGTTGGCTGTCTCTCAACAGCTCTGTCTGGATGAGCTGCAAAATGTGAGTGTGTGTTTGTGAAGAAAGGCAATTACTGATCTCCTCACCTGCTGGAGACTTGGGAAGCTCATGCTATTCACACACTGTTCCAGCACAAACTCCTTTGGCTTTGCTACAGTTTTCCATATTCAACAGCTAATATGCACTGTGAAATGTTTTGCTGTAATAGCTTGATATAATTTTTGGTGAACATAATTAGGCAGACTAGGAGACCACCGTGGTATTTGTCCACATAATATAGATCTCTGTGAACATATGTTTACACACAGTTCCTACAGCATGAATCCCAATTATAGGGAAAGTTTACCCAAAAATGAACATTTACTCATTATTTAATCACCCTCGAGTGGTTGCAGAGCTTTATATGCATCTTTTGCTGTTGTTGTTGTTGTTGAATACAATATATTCTAAAGATAGCTAGAAATCTGTACCTTTGACTTCCATTGTAGGAAAAACAAATGACATAGACCTCAATGGTTACAGGTTTCCAGCTTTCTTCATATTATCTATTTTAGTGATCAACAGAATAAAAAATCTTACACAGGTTTGAAACAAGTAAAGGGTGAGTAAATAATGAGATAAACGTTAGTTTTGAGGTAAGCTATCCCTTTAATGCATTATGTTTTACTACCTTTACTAACATGTCAGTCTAATTTCTGAGCTTGAATCAAATCAAATTATTATTATTATAAATTATTATATTTATTATTAGTTAAATAGGCGGTGGCTCAGTGATTAACACTGTAGCCTCATAGCAAGAAGGTCGCTGGTTCAAGTCTCGGCTGGGTCAGTTGGCATTTCTGTGTGGATTTTGCATGTTCTTCCCATGTGCGCATGGGTTTCCCTCACAGTCCAAAGACATGCAGGTATAGGTGAATTATATAAACTAAATTGGCCGTAGTGTGTGTGGGTGTTTCCCAGTACTGAGTTGCAGCTAAAAGGGCATCCGCTGTGTAAAACCAACACAATCTCACGGCAATTCGTAACTTTTTCATTTAGTGGCTAATTCGTATGAATTCGTACGATCTAATTCGTACAATTTAGTACGATTTGCTTATCCCCCAATGACGGTTAGGGTTAGGGGTGGGGTCAGGTGCCACGCCTCCTTTTTAAAATCATACCATTTCGTACGACTGAACTCGTTCGAATTCGTACGAATTAGCCACGAAACTGGCAAAACGTAAAATACCTACGTTTTCTCGTGAGATCAGGCCGATGCTGGATAAGTTGGCATTTCATACTGCTTTGGCGACCCCTGATGGATAAAAGGACTAGGTCGCAGGAAAATGAATGAATGAATGAATGAATAAAAGACTAAATGTTTAATTATCAATATATGTTTTATAATTTATATACTTAAAAACAAAATAGGATCACACTTTATATTAAGTGGCCTTACTAGATAACAACTTGCATCAGAAATAAGTACAATGTACTTATTATGTTTATACTGTATTACACAACACTTCTGGTGCCTTTGAGGTGGGTTACAAGTTTGGATTAGGAAAAGAGTGGGTGGTATGGGTAGGTTAAAGGTGAATTAAGGTCTAATAACAGGCAGATTTTATATATATATATATATATATATATATATATATATATATATATATATTTTTAATGCTAGTACAACGCAAAAATATGCATGTACACAATAAATGCATTGTAACAAATAATGCATTTAAATGTAAATATATAATTAATAAAGGGCACCTATTTACCCCCTTTTTCAAGATTTAAGATACTTCTATTGTGTCTCCAGAATGTGTCTATAAACTGTTAGTTCAAACACCCATCAGATTATTTATTACAGCTTTCAGAACATTGGAATTTTCTGCTCTGAAAACAGTGTAGCTGTTTATGTTGCCTGTGCCTATAGAGCTAGTTCTCCCCGCCCACCGTTCCCATGAGCCTATGAGAGTGTATTTCCATCTCCTGCTGCGTCAGATAAAGAACACAGTGACAGGCATGAAGAAAACAGATCTCACGTAACTTTTTTGAGAAATACTACAGTTAGAATGTTCCTAATGATTATTTGATGTATTTGTTGTGGAGTTAATTCAAGCAACGATGAGTCACACACACAATGTCTTTACAAACGCACACACACACAGCAGACACACAGCCAGCATTTAACTTTGCACTGTTTTTGCACAGCAAATGTGACAGGATACTCTTTAATATCCACCGCTGAATGCATATTAGCATTTGATGATGATTGATGATCACAGCGAGCTGAACAGATCTTTTAATGTCAGTTGCTTTGCGCACATCCTGTCAATCAATTCCTTGGGCTGGGAAAACTGCTCTCCTATGTCACATTACAGTGGGCCTCAAAATGGGAGGTATTTTACATAAAAAATAAAATAAATAAAAAAATAACGCATTGTGTATCTGTCAGTCCAATATGACTGTGGCCACACTATACCTACACAGTTCAGTCCAAACAGCTTCCAAAGGATGATTTTAATCATAGGCAACAATATAAAATTGAATACAAAAATTGATATGTTTAAATACATCATTATTTAATATATAGTTCCAAAAGATGCACCATTAAAAAAAAAAAAAAAATCAGTGACACTGAGGTGACAGTTACACGTTCCATGCACTTACTAAAGTAATTACACTAAATAAGACATAATTACAGTACATGTAACTAAACCATATTCTAAATCCAACCACATGTAATTGATGAATGTTACTTAGTAGTTAAACATAAAAATATCAGTTAAATAAGGAAAAATATCACTAACAACAAACATTTGTCCACAACAACATTGTCAAACCAAGGTCCGCAGATTAAACAGATATAAAATGACCACATATTGTCTTATAGTGGTTAAATAAATGTGTACATAATATTTATGATCGCATAAAGTCTGATCAATATTACCAAGGTGCACCCTCTTTTAGAGATTTCTGGTGTCTGCTGTTGAGATTGACTGATCATTTTTCGAATGTTAGCAATTCGCCACACCCCATGCGGTCGATACCATAGTAAACATCAGCTGAATATTTATTTATCTCCATCGATAAATAACATGATGAGATGTTATCTGTCTTCACGACTAACGGCCGACGTGCGCCCTCAGTCTTTTTATTTTTGCACAGCGGGGCTTCCTTGATATTGAAGAAAAGTCATAGCTGATAACCCAAATGTATTGATCAGTTTTTGAGACTCTCTCAGCCAATTTGGGGCTATCACTCTTTTGTGTCTCCTTTGTTTCTTGTTTTAGATCTACCACTGCATGCTCTGTCACTCTACACACTGTGTCTTCTTTTGATTAATGGACACGGATGATCATTTGTACCGGGGTGTGGGACAGGTTACTTATTTCCTCAATGCTTGCTGGTGAACTAATTCATAACACAGCTGCATGGCTCCCCGATGAGTGTGCAGTTTTGATTTAAATCCTGCATCAAGATCTCAATCACTGAGGTTTATGGAGGAGATGAGTTGATTGTTGCAGAAATATAAAAAGTCAGTTTTTTTTCTGTTCAACGACTTGGAGTGCAATACAAAATAGGCTTTAGGGTGAGATTAAATAATTATAAACTAATAGTTTCACCCATACTTTCACATTTGATTTATTCAATTTAATAATGGCAAAAAAAAAAAAAAAAATGTTTTTGAATTACACAACTTTAAAAATGTTTTATTTTTAAATACAGATTTGCTTAGTATTTTCGGTGTTAAAACTGTACTGTCAGAATTTCCAAACAAATAAATAAATAAATAAATAAATAAATAAATAAATCGCACAGAAAAGAAAAGAACAATTTAAATTTTTAATGAATCTAGATTTTTTTGTTAAGCATTTATAAAAAATATATATATATATATATATATATATATATATATATATATATATATATATATATATATATATATAAAATCAAAGGTTTTATGGAGGGGATTATAAAAATCTAAAAAAATAAATAAAAGAAAAGAAATTAAAAAAAACATAAAAAATACAGCAAACAGTTTTTCATTTATTTATTTATTTATTTATTTATTTTAGAATTTTATAAAAATCTGCAAAATTATTTAAGAAAACTATTATTATGATCACCAGGAATCTAGCAGTTGCAGAACTACAGTTCTGCCACTGAACCGAACTACAACTCCCAGAATATTGCACCAATTACCAATCACCAAGCTGAAACTCATCATCATTGATTACAAGGACTATATATATCCGGACGAACACTTTCTGAAAAAAAAAAAAAAAGTCTTGTTTTGGTCATGAAAAGGTAACATTATTAAAATACATCAAGTTCAGAGTATGTTGGAATTTGAAGTCGGGCCATAAGCAGCACAGATATGTGTTTCCTGGGTGTTTCAAATGGCCTTAGTCACGTGACCTAAGTGTTTCAAATCATGCTTTGGTACAGTGTTTTGAAACACTTGCGCTTCAGGATCTCAACACTGCGTCGAAACGTCAGTTTCACGTCAGCCATCTCTAGTTTTTGACCTCTGCCTGCCTGCCTGACCATTCTTAATAAAGCTGCATTTGGAACTACCCAGGCCTGCACATCCTCCATTCGCTACAACTATATAGTTTGCTGCATGTAAAGTAAGTGTTGTATGTAAGTTGAGGTGTATGCCTCAGTGAAATAGAGAAGGGAAAATAGCATTTAAAATATGTTTTTGGATGTTTTACTTAAGACTAAAACAAGCACTATATGAAAAGTTCAACATCTTCAAATTGGCTGCTGTGTGAAAAAACAAAACAAAAAAACTGTGTCTCTTTTTCCCTTCACTAAGTTGGAATGCAAAACAAACAAGGTATTGATGTACATTATGCATGACTGAATTGTTTTATTGTGTTGGATGAATCCAGGTTTAAAGTTTTGTTTATTTGTTATTTACTTAGTTAAAACTATAATCAATTATTTTTATGAAATTATGAAAATCTCCAAAATCACCCCATAATATATATATATATATATATATATATATATATATATATATATATATATATATATATATATATATATATATATATATATATATATATATATATATATATATATATAGATATAGATATATATATATGGTGGACAACCAGGAAGAGGAAAAAAAGAACTTTCCATGCATAAAGTGAAATCCAATTTCATAAAATCTGGGAAATTATGTATGACAACCATTAGATAGGTATAAATAAAACTCTATCGTTTACTGCATGTACAATACGTGTTGTATGTAACTTGAGATGTATGCCTGAGAGAAATAAAGAGTCAAAAGCAGCATTTAAAACATCTATTTTAAAAAACACTCCATCAAAAGTCCAACATCTCCAAATTGTCAACAGTGTAAACAAAGCAGCGTCTCTTTTTCCCCTCACTAAGTTGCAATGCAATACAAACAAGGTATTAATGTACATTATGCATGGCTGGGTTGTTTTTATTATGGCCACAATGATCTTCCCTGGTTATTTAGTTTCTTTTAAAAGGGCACATGCCTTGAAATTGTAAGAATAGTCTGCTGAGAAGCACATTAAAGCCAAAGTGTTTTAAATCAGAGCAGATTGTCCAGATTGTGTTCGGAAATTGCTAATGTTACACGTCAACGGATGTACTTTACATTCACACGTTGTCCATTAGGAGGTGGTGTGAACAAGGGGGTGGGTGTGAGAAAATGAAAGGCCAGGGAGCGAGAGAACGCAAGAGAAAGAGCCACTGAAAGCACAGAATTACAGGTTGGACGGTTACCATGGATCTAAATGTTCTTAAAAGCCATTTTTTTATATATTTTGGATTGAAATCAAAATATAATGACATTAATTAGGAAGTTCTGACATGCATTTATGCACTGCCCTTTTCTGCTGGTTTTAGCTCTGTTCCGAAACCTGGCAAGCTGTTTGCATACTGACTGCATATTTGAAATGATGTGAAATGACCAATTTGGACAGAGGCACTGCGCACACACATAAAAAAAAGTGGCTGCATGGAATACTTGACTCAGTCTTTGACATGTTGCTATGTTAACAGCTGTGGTCTACAGTAATAAGCATAAAGATACAGCACACTGACATATTAAGGAAAAGAATCTATTTTCATTACGTTCAAGAACTTTTATTGACATTTTTCTTTCATCTTATTGCACTCTCTCTCACTCTCGCACTCAAACACACACACTCACACACAGAGAGAGAGAGAGAGGTGTCTATGTAAATTTTAAATGTATTTCCTGTCTTCCCTTAATACTGCATTGATTTGCTCTCTTCTAATAATACTGCATTTATTTGATGAAAAACACAATAAAAGATTTAAAGGTGCATTATGTAAGTCTGACACCCAGTGGTTGAACTAGGTATTGCACTCCTGGATCAAAACACATTTTCACTCAGCTCTTCCTCTGTCCAGTGCACGCAAGCGCAGGTTGCCAGATTGTCGTGAGTGTGCCTGACTAATAGCTGATTTGAACAACGATCAGGGGTGCGTTTCCCAAAACCATTGTTAGCCAACTAAGATTGTAAGTTCCGTCGTTACAAACAGTTTGTTGATTTGCCATTTCCCAAATCTATCGTTCCAATGAACAACTTGTGCACTTGCAACTACACCTCTGGAGCTATAGTTAGAAACATAGTTCCTGGCTGTGTTCTATTCCCACTTATCCCCCCTATGCCCAATTCATTTAGAACATTCTAACATTTAAACTTGGAATGATTACAAATAAAAAAAGCATTAAGGTCATCACTCTTAGGTGTAATTTGCTTTCAGATTATTTTTACAGTTCAGTTTTAGCGATCTTCATGTTTACAATTGTGCTCCCTTCGCGGTGCACTTTGAAAACACTGATGTCATTTTGAATACAGCCTCATGACGAAAGCTAGAGGTGACCTGTTATTTAAAAGTGAAATTTATGTTTCATCTCCAAAGCTTGTAAAAACAAAAAACATAGCATACGTTAATGCTTTTAATTTATAGTAGGTTATTTATTAAGTATCTGTACTGTATATGACATGGCTGTTGGTTAAAACATTTCTGTAGTGGTTTGCATGTCCAACTGTAAAAGTAGACTTTAAAAATAAATAAATAAATAAATAAACAATATCCTACTTAAAAAAAACAATAATAATAATAATAATAATAATAATAATAATTAATATTATTATTATTAAAGTATGTCATTTTTTATTTTCTAATAAATATAAAATGTTAAATTTCATTTTTAATAAATAGCCTCATAATTTATTTTTTATACGATTTATATATAACATTAAAATATGTATTATCTTTTGTAAAAGAAAAATCAAACTGGTTTGTAATAAGTAATCTGAGGGTTAACACTTAGTAAATTTTTATTTTTTTATTTTTTATGAACATTCCCTTTTTTGACAGAACACAATACAAAAGCAAATCAGGATATTCACCAAACAGTTATTATACATGTAAATGACTTCTTTACTGTTTTTTTAATCAAATAAATTCAGCCTTGGTGAGTACAAGAGACTTCTATTAAAACAAAACTATGAATTTTTATTAATAGCACTACTTTATTTATTTACAATTTATTTTGAGTTTTTATTTGATGAACGTGATGAATATTGAAGAATTTGAAAGTGTGTGGAATTGTAAAGAAATGCTTTGCTCTGTTAAAAGTTAAAGTTTGTTAATTGTGCATTGTTTATAAAATAAAGAATCTCTCCCTCTCTCTTATTTATTTCATCCCGTAGATGAAACGCGTAGTTGCTTATTGCACATAATTTATACACAGAACTCTCAGAACTCGTAAAACTCCAGATGACTGTAAAATAATAAGCTGATTCGCAATATGTGTAGCTTTTAGTACAGATGGTGAGACTCATAAATCCCTTTGAGGAAAGATTTTGATTTATATATATATATATATATATATATATATATATATATATATATATATATATATATATATATATATATATATATATATATATATATACACACACACAAGTTACACTAGTCTTTCTTTGTTCGGATTTATACTTTTTCTTTTTTGAAAAGCCAATCTTAGAGCTGCAGATTACATAATACACATTCAGTATGCTCTATAATTACTTAGAGTTTCAATAATAACTTCCTTCTTTCATTTATTTGACAACAAATATAAAAAGTAGTTTTCTTCTTCTAATGGGATTTCAAATTGACGTGCCCACCTGGACGAACCTTGGTAAATAAACACATTTCTACAGTATGTAGCCTAAAGTGACAGGCTTGAACTAAATTATAATGCATTTGCACATTACTGCAAAGTAAATAGAAGGGTTTTAGCATAAAGCCGAGGTAATTTCTTCACCGCTACTAAATGAAATTGCAGTTCTTTTTTAATGTTTCCCAAATATTTCCTCTCTAGCATTTGCAAAACAGATCCTTCAAAATATATACACGTAAAAAAAAAAAAAAAACTGTAATATTAATAATTAATATTAAAATAATATTATTTTAGCATCTTTTTCAACAAATTTGTTTTCTATTCAGTAAATCTCTCTGTTTAAACAGTAATAATAATAATAATACTTATTTTTATTATTATTATTCTCATTATTATTAAAATGTCATTTTTATTTATTTATTTATTTTTAATTTATTTATTTATTTATTTATTTTATTTATGTGTATATTTTACATTAATATAATACACCTAATCTAAGATGTCTTTTTAAATAAGCCCAAGCAAGAATATTAGATCAAACAATACACCCAACAAAAGTCTTGTCGTCTATCCAAGTTTTAGTAACAACAAATAATAACTTGACTTCTAGTTGATCATTTGATATCATACTGTAAGTGGCTTATTTGAGTGGCAAAGGACTCTAGATTATGGTTACTTTACCAAAATAAAACATGATCATGCCTTGATTTTTAAATATTTAATTAGGACAGTAAGATCTGACTTTGCTTAGACAAAAGTCTTGTCACTTAAGAAAATAATGTACAGTTTAATATTTAAGGTCATGGTACAGTGTAAACAGATTTTCGTATGACTCCCATGAGCTTAAACGACTGCATCCATACATCTCTGCAATGACTCAAATCCTTCTTACTAAAGTCACCTGGAATGGCAAAGAAAGTGTTTTTGCAGGACTCCCAGAGACCAATAAGATTCTTTGGATTCATCTTCAATGCCTCCTCCTTTATCTTACTCCCACATGCTCAATAATGTTCATGTCTGGTGATTGGGCTGGCCAATCCTGGAGAACCTTGACCTTCTTTGTTTTTTTTTTTGGAACTTGATGTGGAGGCTGAAGTATGAGAAGGAGCGCTATCCTGCTGAAGAATTTGCCCTCTCCTGTGGTTTGTAATGTAAAGGGCAGCACAAATTTGTTGATACCTCAGGCTGTTAATGTTGCCATCCACTCTGCAGATCTCTTGCACACCCCCATACTTATAGTAACCCCAAACCATGATTTTTCCTTCACCAAACCTGACTAATATCTGTGAGAATCTTAGGTCCATGCGGATTCCAATAGGTCTTCTGCAGTATTTGTGATGATTGGGATGCAGTTCAACAGATAATTCATCTGAAAAATCTACCTTCTGTCACTTTTCCAAATGATCAACTACTGTAAAAGTCAAGTTGTTATCTGTTATTTTTGCACTTGCTCTTACAACTAGAATCAACAAGACTTTAGTCAGGTAGTGTATTTTTGATTTAACAATTATTTATCAACTGGCATTTTTGATGTGAAATTTTAGTGTTTTTCTTGTGGAGTGCATGTAATTCAAACGCAAACCTACTTGTTAATGTTGTCCTGCGCATTACATGATGTGCTTTTCATCACCCCTTCATTAAAATGGACTTTCTGTGACTCATTTGTCATTTAGACATCTGACAATTGAGATTCTCGTTGGAATGATTGCAAAACACATTTAACCTCTCACCCTATTTAGCAAGTAAAAACCGGACTGCCTGTTCTTGTCAGCATTTTTAGACACATTACGAGAAGAATATGAATAAAATCCTTCCGCTTTGTAATATCTCGATTTAATATCCAGAAAGTCATTTGTACCGCATCAGCAAGTATAGTGAAAACGGATCCATAATTATGTTCCATGACTATAACTAGACATTTCCATTTATTTTATCAAATGACGCTTTTAAAAGAAAAAAATACATAAAAAAACAGGATTTAAATTGCTTATGCTTACATTCAGATATATTTTATTCATCAAAATGTATTAATTATTTGATTAAGCTTTTCTCCCCATTTTTTTATTATTTAAAACTAAAATAACCTTGGCGGGCAGGAAACACAATAATGCCATGATGGTGAAGAACATAATTGATCTTATTTCAAGAGCACCATGGGCCTTTGAACTCAAATAGTCCATGATGCTTCCGGTGTCTCTTAGCAAGACACACTTTCCATCTTTTTGATCTCATTCTCTCTCTCTCAGACTGCATTTAAGATGACATCTCCATACAGCTTCATAATGCCGCAGTTTTTTGTGTGTATGTGTGTTAGAAAGCCATCTGCTTCTCTCAAATCCAAAGGAAAAAGATGCACAGAAAGTAAACAAATGAAGCGATTTGGACACCAGCAGAGGACACGATGTCTATAACTTCTAGCAAGCTAAAATAAACCACGGAGGCGCTCGGGAATGACATACACACTCTTTCATACACCGCAATTGATTGACAAGGAGCACAGGGTGAGAAAAAAGTGACAAGGCAATAGTAAATGAAGGGCAGAGGTAGAGTTTGGCGTATGATGAGATGCACCCAACTGAAGTAAAGATCTATTTCTTCATGGGCTGCTTTCTCTAAAGGTTAATGCACTTCGGGACTTATGGTGGATACAACGTGGAAACCATCACTCTTCAATCCGACCCTTAACTCCGCTGTGCCTCTCTGCCACACCAGTGAAGACCTGCGCATGATTGTGAAATGCCGAATAAAAAAATGAAAAAAAAAAAGCATGTACAGAATGCCTATAAATAGAAAATGGAAGCATGACTTGATGTTTAAACTTGGCAGTCACACTGGTATGGCGAAAGTAATTATGGTATTGTAATAATAATAATAATAATAATAATAATAATAATAATAATAATAATAATAATAATAATAATAATAATAACAACAACAACAACAACAACAACAATTATTATTATTATTATTATTATCATTATATTATTACTATTATTATTATTATTATTATTATTATTATTATTATTATTATTATTATTATTATTATTTATAACTGTATATTATATTATATTAATTATATTATATTAATTATATTATATTATATTATATTATATCATATTATATTATATTATATTATATTTATTAAATTATATTATCATCATTATTATTTATAAAGGTAAATTATTATTATTTTTTTCCTTATTCATTTATTTATTTATTCATTCATTTATTTATCTAACCTTTGGTCATGCATATATTTTATTATTTACAATGATTCTTTTGTTGAATATCAAAGTTCTCAAATTAAGTCAAACCAACTCAGCTATCTGATACTTTCTCTCCAAAATAACTCATTCAATAACCTATGAATTGTTACCATTGATTGTTCAGTTTGTATCTCATTGTCTAAATATAAGACATTTTGTCTTAAAGAGCCCATATTATACATGAAATAAGGTCATATCTTGGTTGTAAGGGTCTCCAACAACAGTCTAATATGCATGCAAGGTCAAAAAACACTTTCATGGTCTTATAATCTGCATTTATTTTTACCTAATTATCCCAGCGACTCCTGTATGAATCGTCCAGTGATTCATTTGTTCCCAAACCCCTCCTTAGCGCGGAGCTAATCTGCGCTGATTGGACCGATGACAGTCTGTCGCGATTGGTCGACTGCCTTCAGTCAGAGAGGGAAATGGCCAATAGCTAATCAGCAATTTAAAAAGTAATCACAGTTCATACACGCTCGATAGTGTAGGCGTGGACTTTAGCTGCCACACTATGGCCAGTGGATAGTGCCACGGATAACCGAACGAAGGACACAGTCGTGTACTCGCCATACCACACACACACAAAAACACACACACACCTCCGGATGACAACGCTCCCGCTTCAGCCCGCACCCGCCAGGTTTTAGCCTGAGAACCCGCTCCGTTTTCTGCCCGCCGCGCCCGGTCCCGCTAGAGCGGAGAACACAACCAAATATCACCCAGTATACAGTCCAGACAGCCAAGCTGTCTGTATAAAAACACACACACAGCACAAAGTACACAAAGCTCGTTCGTTCGTTCGCTCTCTCTCTCGCTCTCTCTCTCTCTCTCTCTCTCTCCCCGCGCCAGATTTCTGCGGCGCGGGAATACATTTCCGAATAAATCGCGGGAGCAGAACTCTAGCACGGAGCTCCATAAACAAACAGCACGCGTCGCGTTTTTAACGTGACTTTGCACGCGATAAGATAATATATCCAGTTAACCTGATACAGTACACGCGGTTACAAGTAACAAATCACAACTAAATACATTTGCAAGCTAGAGTAAACGAGGCAACAACTTTAACCGCACGTACTTACACTTGAGAAATGTAGGAAGAAACCCATCCTGACGTCCATCAGTTACTCTTTACTGATCCTTCCTTTAACAAACTCAGATGAAGTATTCTTTGTAGCATGTAGCTTCCAGAAGTTTCCAACTGCTTGGTTATAATGCTGATGTTTCATCTTTGGGTAGAGACTCAATATATCCATCTGCAGTGTGACTTCAATCGACCGGCATGTTTGTGTGCGTGTGTTTGTGGGTGTGCGTGTGTTTGTGGGTGTGTGTGTGTGTGTGTCTGGGTTACTGCGTCAGAGGGCGGGGCCTCAGGTTTGAAATCTCCCGGGTTTGCGCGTGCACGTGAAAAACTTTGTTTCGTTCGTACGTCATGGCGAAACACCTAATGAGTCGGTATCAAGGCGACTCGTTTGAAGCACTATGATTCGACTCTTTTATAGATGAATCAACCGTTTTAAACACTGCATTCTTACAGATTTAAGCCTTAGCTGGATACTTCACTTCACTTAGAGCTGTGTTACACACTACATGGAGGGGAATTTTCAAAAACCCATAATATGGGCTCTTTAAAGACTTTATCAAGAAAAAAGTTGAGTATTGTAAATTAAACTTCAACAATTAATTATTTTAATTACATAAGGTCTAGTTGTTCTTTACTCTTTGAACTGTAATTTTTACATTATATGAATTAAATAGATTTACACTCCATTCATGCTAAATTTACTTTCTTTACCTGAACTAGCTTAACAGCTGAACAATAACATTCCCAAGTAAATTAAAAACTCTGTATGAAAATAGAAGAATTCAATCTTTTTTTTCACTTAGTGTAAATAACATTTTAGATAACTTTTTTTTCCAATAACTTTGGAAAGACTTTTTGAATGTAAAATTTTCCTCACCAGTGCCAATAAAGGACCTTTTTTTTTAAAAGAGTGCATACATGAACACACAATCTGTCTTATAGTGCAGTGTATCTACCCTATAGTGCAATGTTTCCCAACCCTGTTCGTAAAGACACACGAACAGTACATACTGTGGATGTCTCCCTTATCTGATCCCTTAACTTCAGGGTCTTCATAGTCTCTTAAGTACTGATGAGTTGACTCAGGTGTGTTTGATTAGGGAGAGGTTTAAAATGTGTACAGTTGCTGTGCCTTCAGGAAGTGGGTTGGGAAACACTGTTACAGTGTTAGATTTGCAGATCATCAGTCTAAAAGAGGCAAAGAAAGCAGCTACAAACTTGGTCAACTGAGCTCGACTGCCTACGACGCTAGAATAAAGAACACCCGTCTGGGTAATTGGCAGCGCGCAGCAATGCACATCATATTAGGATTATTTTCCATGGAAACATTTTTTTTTTCAAGCAAGTTCTCTGCCTACTGACCACTTACAACTTTATTCCTTTGCATTTTTATTTTGCTGCAGTTATTTCTGCTTTATTTTTATCAGCAGTGCAACACCTAGTGCAGACTACATGAGCAATGCATAAGAGGGAAAAGATAAAGAAAAGGCAGAGAGGGCCAGCAGCAACCATCAAGAGACTCAGAGCCCATCGCCTCCCAGCAGAATACTCAGAAAACAGCAGGAATGCAGTTTCTCTGCCGTTCCCCCACCTTTCCTCCATCATTAGTTTAATAACCATCCGATAAGCAGCGCAGACTCACGCCGCTCTCTTTCCCTCCCTCATGGTCACAGACCTCAGAACCTGGCTGTGTAATTCCACACTTGAGCCACTAGTGAGACAATGGGTCTTGATGAGTCTGCCGCCATCATTGAGGGTTTCACATTGATCTTGTCCCATTAATATAAGCCGCTTAGGCTGTCCCACAGAGACACTGTGTAAGAGTTCCAGGCCATGTTTCTCAACTGTTTCAACATTGCACACACGAACACAATAAGCCCAGCCCTCACCATCCCGCTGGTTATCAAAAAAAAAAAAAAAAAGCGTGTGAATATTAGAAGCTCTTTGAAATGAAAGGCCATTCCCACTGACGCTAGATGGGAGCTGTTTGCATGACAGGATGTGTATGCCGGCGTGCAGGCATATATGCATGCGTTCATGCTGAGCCATTTACATTTATTCTTTCTGAAGATGCTTTTATCCAAAGCGACTAACAAATACGAAAAAGGACGAGCAATTTTTCATGAAGGATTTGACAATGAAAGTACTGCAATACCACCTTTTTGAAGTGGTACAAAAGCATCGGTGTAACAGCAGGAGCATATGGGCTAAAGAAAAGAAGGAATTAGTTAGAAAGGGGGTTTTGAAGAATGTAATGGTCAAATGCAAATTCAAAGGAACTTGAGAGCAAATTCACTCTTAAATACCAGGCGAGGTACACGAAAATGAAACAAAGAGAATGGTAAAGGAGAAAACTGAACTGAACTGAACTAAACTAAATGAAACTAAATTAAACAACACAAAATGAAATGCAACACAACGGAACGCAACAAAATTAAATTAAACAACTAAGGCAAGGCAAGGCAAGTTTATTTATATAGCACATTTCATACACAATGGCAATTCAAAGTGCTTTACATAAACAAGAATAAAACTAAACTAAAATTAAATAAAATAAAATAAAATAAAATTAAGGCGACGCAGTGGCACAGTAGGTAGTGTTGTCGCCTCATAGCAAAAAAAAGTTGCTCGTTCAAGCCTCGGCTGGGTCAATTGACGTTTTAGTTTGCATGTTCTGCCTGTGTTCGCGTGGGTGCTCCTGGTTTTCCCCACAGTCCATAGACATGCGGTACAGGTGAATTGGGCAGGCTAAATTGTCTGTAGTGTATGCGTGTGATTGAGTGTGTGTGGATGTTTGCCAGAGATGGGTTGCAGCTGGAAGGGTATCGGCGGCGTAAAACATGTTGGATAATTTTGCGGTTCATTCCGCTGTGGCAACACCTGATTAATAAAGTGACTAAGCCGTAAAGAAATGAATGAATGAAATTAAATTAAACAATTAAATCAAACTAAACTAAACAACTAAACTTAACTAACCTAAACTAAAATAAACTTAACTAATACACAAACAACAAAAAGCTCTAATAAGCTCTAAGCAAAATAATAACAATAAATATTTAATATAATATAATATAATATAATATAATATAATATAATTTAATATAATATAATATAATATAATATAATATAATATAATATAATATAATATAATATAATATAATATAAAATAATATAATATAATATAATATAGATTTATTACTTTCTTATGCTTAATTTTTACTTTCTTTTTTTGCCAAAAACACAGATAATTGTTGTGGAATAAGATATGGCATTACTAACTGATGAGTAGTGCTTCTACAGAATTAATTTAAAGAAAGAACAGCCAGAAAGAAAAAACAATTATGGATTTGTGCGTAATGGTAGCATCATTGACACAACAATCTATAGTAACATTAACTGTCAGTAGGTTTGTATGCTTTTAATACAGTTTCTATTCAAATTTGAAGGTAAATTAAAGTATTGATTAAAAATGCAAAGTCAAATAATGTATACCAACACAATCTCAACGCAATTTGTAACTTTCTGATTTAGTGGATATAATTTGTATGAATTCGTACGATCTCTTTCTTACAATTTTGTCAAATTTGCTTATTCCCCAAAGACAGTTGAGTTTGGAGATGGGGTTGGGTGCCACGTCTCTTTTTTTCAGTCTTTTTTTCAGTCTCTTTTTTTCAAATTGTACTGAACAGATTTGTATGGATTAGCCACTTAACTGACAAAAATAGTTTCGTTTCCTCGTGAGATCAGGCTGCATATACTGTAAATAGCAAAAGAAACCAACTTCAAATATAAAAGCAGCACTTACGCACTATGCTGCCATCACCACTCATTCAATCACTGAGAAATATCGTCAAGATAATCGTAAATACCTCTGAATTGGAGTTTACTGTTTTAAATGACTGGAAAACATCTGTTTATGGATTGCAAATGATTTACAGGTCGCGTAAATTTACTTTTTGTTCTGTTGGTACGTGATTCAAATATTTATAGCTTAAAACTGATGAATATATGATTGGATTGTGTGACATTTCTATGGAGATTAAAGTGTAGCTGCCATAATGTCTTTTTCTGATGGCTTTTTACGTGACTAAAAATTATAAATTTAAATTAATAAAGGGCAAATTTTGTTCCTCCTTAAAAAATGTTTGGCTTATTACGCTACTAGGCTGACTTTCACACACTCATCATGTTTCATTACATGAATAATGATTACAAAATGTCAATATTCCAGTTGCTGTCCTACAGATTACACTATATAGACGTTCTGTACTAGACGTTCTCTCTATAGAAGGTATGGGCTAGTCTGACTCTAAAAGGCCAGTGTTTGGTTACGCAGACAGCACTTATCAAAAGGGCATTCGGGTTAAATGCCGCCTGCTGCTGTCTGCCATGATCAGTTCCGAAGATGAGAAATGCCAAGTCCGACTGTAAACATTGCTTTATTTCCATAGTCTCTCGCTAACCAGTGACATGCGATCGGTCACAGCGCTCGCTTAGCATTGCAACATATATGTCAACCTGGCTCTGTCTGTGCGGTATTGTGAATATATGAACGCTCTGGAAGGAGTGCGTATGTGATATAGACCGAGACGTCCTTGAAGGCTGATACTTACCGTCCTTGAAGGATGAAACCAAAACAAACCCTGTAATTGATGTAGTTTGGTGAGCAGAGGGTCTTAATGTATGACATTTTTCCTTCAGAGTCTAACAATAAGGGGAACGACAATGCTACCTAGCAACAGAGAAGAGCGAATTCACATCTGAACAGAGGGAAAAAAAAGGTGTGCGAGTGTGTTACGAATGTGAAAGACAAGCAGGAGGAAGAATATGCGTCAGTCTGACACTTAGCCTGCAATAGAGGCGTTGCATCTTCAACACCTTGCCTTAGACAAAACCCTCAATCCGCTGTGTTTAGTTTGCTTGACCTCTCTAGCATGCAGAAGTGTGGCTCTCTGTTTGTTCAAATGCCCGTGCCGCTTTTTTCGAGCATTTTTATCAGCACAAATTCAAATGGGTGTTAGCTGTGACCATAACTGTCTTTTTGAAGAAGGCTCAGTACTTACTCTGCTATTTTGAAACAACAAAGCTCTTTTGTCAGTAGCTGTCTGCTTTTTTTTTTTGGTCTGAGTGAACAAGGTCAGGGCGATTTCTCCTTGTATCACAGGATGCAATAACTGCGTAGACATGGGAGGGTTTAGAGATGGAGAACAGCATGTAAAAACAAGACTGAACGAAGAACAATTAAAAACTCACAGGAAACCAAATAAAAGTTTATGTTGCAAAGAATTATTTTCGATTAACCTCTTAAACATTTGCGAACTAATCATTTGAGTTCTGGTGAAACCACATGCAGTATGATTTTTCAATATCTCCAGACAATGTGAATTGTAGTAAAATGTTTTTTTTTTATAATATTACTACTGACAAATCTAGCATTAACTTAGTTAAGTTAATAATATGTGAGCTGTTTATTTACTTCTCAAGAACTGAAAACTGTATATTATCATTACTACTACTACTATTACTACTAATAATGATAATAATAATCATAATCAAGATAATAATATTAATAATAATAATAATAATAATAATAATAATAACAATAATAATAATAATAATAATAATAATAATAATAATAATAATAATAATAATAATAATAATAATAATAATAATAATAATAATAATAATAACAATAATAATAATAATATTAATAAAAATAATAATAATTCCATTGTTGTTCTAGTTCAGGGGTTCTCAAACTCGGTCCTAAAGGGCCGGTGTCCTGCAGATTTTAGCACCAATTTGCCTCAACACACCTGTATGATGTTTCTAGAAAGCCTAGTAAGAGCTTGATTAGTTAGCTCAGGTATGTCTGATTGGAGTTGGACCTAAACTTTGCAGGACACCGATCCTCCTGGACAGAGTTTGAGAACCCCTGTTCTAGTTGCTTAATAAAATGTATAGATAATAATCAAAAGGTATTAAGTTTTTTTTTTTATTTTGCTGGCGCAAATTGTTGGGCTTAAGGTGAATAATGTATCAAATGTATTCACTGAGAAAATAAATAAATAAATAAAAATAAATAATAAATAAAAACAGTAGAATAACAGTTCTTTTCTGATGATGTCAATTTGATGCTTGTGTGAGATATGTTTAGCCACGACCCTACACAAATTAGCTTTGCTGCAAGTGAAAGATGAGGGGTGGAGCACAAAAAATAAATAAATAACGCCTCCCCAACGCAATATTCAGATTAATTTTGTTGTCATATGGAAAATAAAAATCTTTAGGAACTTCGAGTTCATGCCAATTTTATTACTACTGCTAGTACAAATAATAATAATAATAATAATAATAATAATAATAATAATAATAATAATAATAATAATAATAATAATAATAATAATAATAATAGGGGCTGCACGGTGGCACAGTGAGTAGCACGATCGCCTCACAGCAAGAAGGTCGCTGGTTCGAGTCCCAGTTGGCAAATCTGTGTGGAGTTTGCATGTTTTCCCTGTGTTCGCATGGGTTTCCTCCAGGTTTTCCGGTTTCCCCCACAAGTCCAAAGACATGTGGTATAGGTGAATTGGGTAAGCTAAATTGTCTGTAGTGTATAAGTGTGAATGAGTGTGTATGGATGTCTCCCAGTGATGGGTTGCAGCTGGAAGGGCATCCGCTGTGTAAAACATATGCTTGATAATGTGGCGACCCCTGATGAATAAAGAAACAACAACAGCAGAAGCACAAGTCCCAACCAAACCCTAGAGCTCTATCACAGAATCTTCACACCTGTCACGCTGTGCGACATTGACTAATCTATAGCTACTCCACAATGAAATAAACCTGTAAATGCACATCAATTGTTTTCTAAAAGGAAAACTCAGGATGTTGACTGAAGATATGAATAGAAACTGCATGTGTGTATACGTGTGTGTGTGTGTGTGTGTGTGTGTGTGTGTGTGTGTGTGTGTGTGTGCGTGTGTGTGTGCGTGTGTGTGTGCATGTGTGTACTCAAGAAAACCAAGAAAAGTGCAGTTTTAGGGCCACAAAATGAGGTCCTTCATCACCTTTTTTCAATGACAGTCGGCCCACATACAGTCCACCTCTCCTCCATTTAATATCACTGTACTCAGCAGAAAAAAAAAACAAGCCGTTCACAGATACATACTGTTCAAGCTAGCACCAATCATGATGTGAACTTAAAATGTATTTAGTAATTACCAAAATACTAAAACAGCATTTATTAAAACTAGACTCCTAAAACACATAAACAAACAAACAAACAAACAATAAATAAGTAAATGAATAAAAGTGATGAACAAATAAATGAACAGACGGACGAATGAAGGAAGGAATGAACAAGCCAACAAATTAAGGAAAGGCAGAATGAAGGAAGGAATGAACAAACCGACCAAAGGAAGGAAGGAAGAAGAAAGGAGGAAAGGAAAGAATGAACGAACAAACGAATGAATGAACAAACCAACTATTAAACAAACAAACGAATGAACGAACGAACAAACAGTTTTTTTAACGAACAGATGGACGAATGAATGAAGTAATGAACAAACCAATGAATGAAGGAAGGACGAATGAAGGAAGGAATGAACAAACCAACAATTGAAGGATTGAATGCATGAATGAACAAACGACTAACCGAAGAAAGTAAGAAAGGAAAGAAGGACGGAAGGAATGAACAAACGAACGATTGACCAAATTAATGAACGAACAAACAAACAAACAAACAAATGAATGACTGAACAAACGAACAAGCAAACGAAAAAAATGTTTTCTGTGATCACTGTCTGAACAGTGTATATATTGAATGAATAATCCTATTATTCTGAAAAATGGAGCAAATGTTATTATTTAACAATGTAATCAAGACAGACAAAAGAAAACTATGTGAAAGCCCACAAACAAACCTAGGCTCATTCTGAAAAAGTAGTCCCATGGACATTTCTGAAGACCGCGAAATACGCTCCGGGAGGTACATACTTTTGCAGTTTTTGTTTTCGCGAATCCACTAGAGGCCGCAGTGTGCACTTTTTCGCATCTCAAATGTCACTGGTTAGTGCCGTTTGCACCTACGCTGTTCTCTTGTAAACCCACCAGAGGCCGCTGTTGAACGACCGTCTGTCTGACAGACTGAATGATCGACTGGGCCACCGGCCAATCGGCTGACCCACCCTCCTCCTTCCCTGAACCGAACCAACTTTACTGATTGACCCGCCCACCCACATACTTCCATAAACCCAACCAACAATTTACAAAACCCGCCCAGAAAAAGAAAAGCCCTCGTCTTTTTACCACGTTTTCAGATTTTACCACATTCTCACTCTGTTATGAACATGTTCACTGGATTCTGCTTTTGTCTAACCTGATTTCTGGAACTGCTCTTCCCCTGACTCGAACATGGTCTTTGTTGTCGTGGTCAGCTCCTCTCAGAGTCTCAAGTTTGCTGAGGTACACAACAAGCTAACTGGACAAACTGGTTGCGGCAAAAAAGCCCTTCACATGGAGGTAAGCAGTCAGCCGGTAAGCACGAAAAGGTACGGCTTCATAGCGCCCCATAGCCTTCGCTTGATAAATGAAATGCAGCCATACGTATCTCCTGCTACATTATTCGCGGTCTCCAGAAACAACCACGGGACTACGTTTTCAGAATGAGCCTGGGTTGCCACAAACTGTTGTTTGCTTATGCTTCTAGTATAAGATTTTTTTGCTCTTCTTAATAATAATATATAATGATAATGATAATACACACACACACACAAAAGTGCATGTGCGTATTTATATTTATTTAAGAAATATTAATAATTACAAGTCTGAACATTTGATTACACAAACAAGATGTTTATCACATATTTAGTACAGCAGCAACTTAACAGCAGCAACATAAACAAACACATTCAAAAAGCTTTGCAAAACTGCCCAATTCTCTGTAGCGCTTCAATAAATGGTCAAAAATAGCAGTTGTTCTTCTGTTCTTCCAGTCTTTCGTGCCAGTGCTCTCTGACACCCCTCAAGCCGACATCCAAACACGTCTCCTTTTCCCCTCATTCTGTCTGTCTATCTTAAGGCTACCATACAGCCCATCATATAGCATACAAGGGGTCTTCCATATGTCACACATCAAAGCTGAAGCTCAACTTTTGTCAAAAGAAAAACAATTTGGCCCAAACTTGTATTTCCAGCCCATGTCTCATCTGCGATACAAGTGTCAGAAACCCACTCTACCCCCACACTGACATTGTCAGTCAGCTGAATGCATTAGATATGCCCAGCACAGCAGCCAGTGCTAATACGAGACTGTATTGAACAGGCCTTGTTTTAGAGGCGGCTTGAGATGAGCTTCGGTCTGTGTGTGGTTCATGTAAAATGGTAGATTCGTCACGGTGGGTTGGACTGGGACGGTACGACGTGACATGAAAGCATCAAAGGAAGACGGTGTGACAAAGACTGTTTTTTTTTTTTTTTTTTGATGCAGCAGGCTGGAAAATATCTCTGTTAGTCGCAACAATTCAACCAACGCAAAATAACCAGAACAATCTCTGAGGTCAAAGTGATCGTCTGCATATTTGGAGTCTTATTTTGTGTTACATTGTTTGTGTATTTACATAAATAAATCCAGAGTAATACTCAAAACTGAATGAACTCACTGTGTAAATATTTACATGTCCTGTGGCAAATCTTTCCTGCATATTATTACAGGACTCGCTGGGATACGTGGCCAGGCACAAAATCAGTGGTCCACATTTTTGGATAATAACCTCTAGTTTTTTTAAATGCATGTCTATGTCTTATCTTTTTATGCATTTTGCTAAAAATGTAATGCAGAATAGTTTGAAATGTCTGCTATGAAATGACATACATGTTATCCTTACAGAACAAGCAGGAAATCCACAGGTTATTTAAAACATAGTTGTTTTTTTTGTAATTATTTCCACCATGGCTAGTTGTAACATTATGAAAGAAGGATAATGATTTACTCAACACTGACTAAACTCTCAAAATCTTAACCCA
Source organism: Danio rerio (assembly GCF_052040795.2). Lineage (NCBI taxonomy): Eukaryota > Metazoa > Chordata > Actinopteri > Cypriniformes > Danionidae > Danio > Danio rerio. The sequence goes on along the minus strand of NC_141021.1, from coordinate 45,434,055 downwards.
GACATTTTGGGGTTGGAATTTTTTTCTCTGCTAAGGTCTAGGCATATAGAAAAGAAAACATACAATTAAATACAATAAAATGACAAAAAATATACCGTGCATCTGGAAAGTATTCATAGCGCTTCACTTTTTCTACCGTTTTTTATGTTACTGCCTTATTCCAAAATGAATTCAATGTATTTATTTCCTCAAAATTCTACACACAATACCTCATAATGACAATGTCAAAAAATATTTTTTGTAAAGTTTTTTTGTAAAAGAATTGTTGCAAATTAATCAAAAATAAATAACCTGAAAAATCAAATATGCAGAAGTATTCACAGCCTTTGCTCAATACTTTGTTGATGCACCTTTGGCAGCAATTACAGCCTTAAGTCTTTTTGAATATGATGCCACAAGCTTGGCGCACCTGTCTTTGTGAATTTTTGCCCATTCCTCTTTGCAGTACCTCTCAAGCTCTATCAGGTTGGATGGGAAGCGACCGTGTCCAGCCATTTTCAGATCTCTCCAGAGATGTTCAATAGGATTTAGGTCTGGGCTCTGGCTGGATCACTCAAGGAAATTCACTGAGTTGTTGTGAAGCCACTCCATTGATATTTTGGCAGTGTGCTTTGCATCATTGTTCGCTGAAAGATAAATTGTCGCGACAGTCAAAAGCACTCTGAAGCAGGTTTTCATTCAGGATGTCTCTGTAAATTGCTGCATTCATCTTTCCCTCTATCTTGACTAGTCTTCCAGTTCCTGCTGCTGAAAAACATCCCACATCATGATGCTGCCACCACCATGCTTCACTGTATGGATAGTATTAGCCTGGTGGTGAGTGGTGCCTGGTTTTCTCTAAACGTAACGCATGGCATTCACTCCAAAGGGTTAAATTTTAGTCTCATCAGACCAGAGAATTTGATTTCTTATGGTCTGAGAGTCCTTCAGATGCCATCAGATGTCCTTCCATTATGTACATATACATAATTTAATTATTCATTCATTCATTTTCTTTTCAGCTTAGTCCCTTTATTAATGTGGGGTCGCCACAGCGGAATTACCGCCAACTTATCCAGCATGTTTTTACACAGCAGATGCTCTTCCAGTCGCAACCCATCTCTGGGAAACATCCACACACACTCATTCACACCCATACACTATGGACAATTTAGCCTACCCAAATCACCTGTACCGCATGTCTTTGGACTGTGGGGGAAACCGGAGCACAATTTTTGCAACAATTCCGAAAAAAAAAATTCACAATACTTTCCGAATGCACTGTAGAATTATTTATTCTTTAAAGATTTCTATCCCTGTTTGTGTGTATGCCACATTAATAAATGAGCCCCCAGATAAAATTTGGTTAACTGTATTTTTTTAAAGATCTGATTTAGGCACAAATAATGATAAAAAACAACATGTTGCAGGAAATCTTGCTGAAATGGCCTATTCTACCGTAAATTGTGTAAGATGGGAACTATAAAACCAAGTATCAAAAAAAAAAAAACAAAAAAAAAAAAAACATTATCATCTTTTGTATTTGTTGTATCTGCAAAAAAAAATAAAAAATCACTGCTAGCAGATTTCACAGTAAAGATGTGCTCGGTGATATGATATGATGAAAGATTTAAAAGGCCAGGTCACATTGAACAAACTATCAGATTTATTATAGCAATTTTCAGTATTGTTGTTTGAATTAAGGTGCACAGGGAGCTACATTTGCTGATGTCTGCATTAAGCAAGAGTGAGTCAGTGTCTGGGAGAGCAAGAGAGCGAGAGAGAGAGAGAGAGAGAGAGAGAGAGAAAGAGAGAGAGAGAAGCAAAGAATGGAGCAAAATGAGAATGGAGGAGCAAAGTGGGACAGAATCAGTAAATTACCTCATGGGAAATGGTGATAATATTTTCTCTGTGGACTCGACCTCCTATAAATTACACTTTTCATTTAATAAGCCTTTATCATGAACTTGCTACCTTGTATGCATTTACCTAATTAATCAGCGGTGGCAGCGCACCGGCTAACTCGCTTTACTCCATATTTTACTGTGGTAAAAAGCCATTCTAATTAGGAGAGATGATCTAGTTTCCTTTAATGAGAATTGATGGATATTCTCCTGCTCTGGCGGAACTCGTTCTCTTTTGTTTCACCCTCCTCGTCCGCCATCCCAACTGCAAATCAGCCTCTTCTATAAAAACCAGCAAATGAGTCTGTGTGTTTGATTAATGGGCTTAATTTTCGGAGGATTTGACTCTGGTACGATAGTCCACTTCACCTCTAAAGCTTTCTGATGATTAGATTTAGACTGTGTCAAAAAGTCAAACAGCTTAAAGACAAGTGTCCCTGAACCCCACCACACCCCCCTCCTCTTCTCCACTCGCTAACCATTAACACCAACTTTATTCCCATATCTTATTAAAGACTTTTTGCCCTCAAACATAAACGTTGAAAAGTTCGATTTTGCTAATGCGCCAAAGCCCTTACTGAAAGTGCATGTGCATTGATGTGGTTTTATATATGTGCGGCGATGCTGTTAATACTGGGATTTTCATGTGTGCCTTTTACGAATGCAAGATGCTGTGAGTCATGATGAGTTGTTTAGATGTTTACAGGCTACCGTGTCACAACTTGCCACATTAATAAAGAATTTAGCTGAAGTGTGATCACAGGTGCGTTTGACGCATATTTTATTGATTTGTGTGTGTTTCATGTGAGTGAAAACAGTTTAATGATATTGCATTTTGATGCTTTGCATGAAATGCAGTTCTTTCTGCACTGATGGCAGACATTACCAAAAATACACGGAATATATATGTCAAATATATATAAATATATGTCAAATATATGTTTGAAATGTGTAAGTTCCTTAAAAAAAATTTATAAAAAAAAAATATATATGCATAAACATTAACGAATCATAATGTTTATAATAATAAAAAAAATAAATAATAATAATCAGTGGCGAATTTAAGCCTGGTTTATACATGACACATCAGCTAGTTTGCTTGAGTGCAAATGTGTCATCATTGCGGTGTTTGTAGAGGTTTGCTTTGGGTGCAAGCGACATGATTTCGGCTGGTGGAGCGCACAACATTTTTTAAAGACTCGAGTGAACAGTTTGCACGGCGCCGCATTTGATTTGAGTTGAATAATGCCCCTGTCGCCCCCTGTTGTTTTAAAGAATATCACAACGGCCAGTTTGGAAGCCTCGTCCATTTTGTGAGGTGCACGCACAGTCAGCAGAGGTGATGAGGCGAAAGTATAAATCAGGCTTTAGACATGGCCAATATGGGCGATCTCACAGGGTGGTATCTTGCTGGGGGGCGGCAAGGGAAGACCATCATCTGTGCCTCAAAAAGCCTTAAGATACCTTTTACTTTATACAAATGTATTTATTTAGAGTGCTGATCCCAGAATAAAGACATTAGGGGCCATTTAGCGTCTTTTGTGCCCCAGTAAATGGGGTCTAGCGACACCCCTGTTTTCTGTGATGTTTTTCTTAACTGCTTACACACATTTCTACACACGTGCTTACACACATTTTTTTTCTTTTATTGAATTGTCTATAGAATTTCATTCTAATAAAATTAATATACGTCCAAAAGATTTCTTAAATTATCTTAGCATCACTCCAGTTGTGACTTTAGATTGTTCATTTCTGTTATTTTTTAGAATAATAATTGTATAATAACAAAAGTATTGTTATTTATTAAAAATTATATATATATATATATATATATATATATATATATATATATATATATATATATACACACACACACACACACACACACACATACACATACACACACACACACACACACACACAGTTGAAGTCAAAATTATTAGCTCCCCTGAATTATTAGCACCCCTGTTTATTTTTTTCCCCAATTTCTGTTCTGTTCAGGGAAGATTGTTTCAGTACATTTCTAAGCATAATAGTTTTAAAAACTTATTTCTAATAACTTATTTTTTTTATCTTTTCCATAATGACAGTAAATAATATTTAACTAGTTAGTTTTCAAGACACTTCTATACAGTTTAAAGTGACATTAAAAGGCTTAACTAGGTGAATTAGGCAGGTTAGGGTAATTAGTGAAGTTATTGTATAACGATAGTTTGTTCTGTAGATTATCGGAAAAAAAAAAATTAGCTTAAAGGGGCTAATAATTTTATCCCAAAAATGGTTTTTAAAAAATTATTAACTGCTTTTATTCTAGCCGAAATAAAACAAATAAGAAATATTATCTTTTTTTTTTTTTTTTTTTAAATAAAAAATATTATCTGACATACTGTGAAAATTTCATTGCTCTGTTAAAAATCATTTGGGAAATATTTAAAAAAGAAAAAGAAAATCAAAAGGGGGCTAATAATTCTGACTTCAACTGTATATATATATCCCTTTTTTTTTGGAGGGGGTGCTGTGCCCCAGTAGAGCTTTATGTCTAGCAACACCCCTAATAGAAAACTTTTTTTTTCACCATTTTACTGCCATTTAGTTTGAACATATAAAAAAATAAAATATTTTTCATTGCACCATGAAACCTTAATCTGGGTGATTTATTCCCCCCGAAAAGGTTGCTCATCTGCAGTACGTCTCTCACTAAAACGATCTCTTTTGAATGACTGGAAGTTGCAATTTTACTCAGTTCAGCGACCAGCAGCGTTTTATCTTATCATTAGTAACCGTCTGCATTTCCACAGAGGACCTGCGTCTGGAACAGCACGAAAGAGCACAAGAGCCGCTTCACTGGCACTTCATCTCGAAATGAACTCCACTCAGCATAAAAGCCAACTTCAATTCAATCTAGTCCAAGAAACATAGCAGAATTTGGCAGTCTCGTAAAAGTTTAATCGAGTAATCCCATAACCCAGTGGGTCAGTCCTTGTTATCTCTTCACACAAAGATGGCCGCGGCATTGTTGAGTAAATGTTGTCTCTAATACTCTTACGCAGTGACTTCTGATAGAAATCCTGTTAATATTACATGTGAAGCGGGCCTTTGATGATGTAGGACAAGCTAAAACTAGGGCTTTCCCCAAGAGGAAGACAACGTTGCCTCAAGGGAGACTGCCTTCACTGTTTTCTCTCTTCTGCGCTTTGGAGTCAGATGACAACGCTGCCAGGAAACGGTTTTGTTCTCTGTGTTTCTGGGATTTTTTTCTCTTTCTACACCATTAACACTGCCATGTACATATTTTATCAAGCAATAAAGCAAGATAAAAATAGGTGATTTTGATTTCCTGTTTCTAAAAAGCTTTCAAAATATAGAAAATGATGAAAACAAGTATGTTCGTTTAAACTTTTTATTAGCTCAAATCTCAAAGGGAAATGACTACACTCAAGGAGTATTGCTGCTTGTTCAAACTTATTTAAACAACCCAATTTTAATGTTTTTCGGCTACAACTTCATTGTGTTATGTTCAATCCACTTAAATTTGTAAATAAATGATTAAGTTATCTTTGTGGTGGGACAACATGAATAAATTGTGTGCAACCCAGCATTTGTTAAAGTGTATGTTACGTTTACGTCAATTTTTGGATAAATCCAGTGTGTAAATTATACAATGACATTTGGGGGATCAACTTTTTTGCTTATGTTAGTTTGTGTAAAACCTGCTTCAGTGAATTAAATGTATGTATTTATTTAAGTTACATCTAATTTATTATTAATAAAATATATTTAGGTTTTCAGTGTTTTCTGGGATAGGCTAATTTGTGTATTCTGACCTGATTAGCTATTTTTAGCCTACTTTATGTCAAGCTATACAAACTACGCATCTAATTTGACATAACTTTTATTTTTATTATAACATTAATTTTTATTATTATTATATAATTATTGATGGCGTACCCAGCAATAGTCATTGTCACATGATTCACTCTCTTGTTGATTGGGTGCACATGTTTAGCAGCGATGCATCCTTATCTAACACTTAAAGGTTTTGACTTATTTTTTCTTTTTGGCTGCAACTTATTATTAATTTTCTATTTATTTTTTATTGTGAACATAAGTTTATTTTTTTTAATCTTATTTCCAGATACTGCTTTAATACCTCGCTCAAAGACTTTACGCTTCATTACTAAATTAATATGGTTTTAAAGAATTATTCAGTGACACACATTTAGATTGTTGTTTGTTGCAATTCAATGCTAATAATTGCTACAAACTTAATGTGAAGCGTCAATTCATATCTGATCTATAAACTTTGACGGTCTTGTTATTTGATTGTTTGTGCCATAATAGTTATTTTTAGAATTATTTAAATAGTTTATTATTTTATGGTTACAGCCCAGCTAAAAGGGTCTAGACTGCCCTAGTTGCACATCACCATTCAGTTTGAAATAAAAAAAAATAAAAAAATAAAAATAATAATAATAATAATAATAATAATAATAATAATAATAATAATAAATAAAATCAGTATAACCCATATTCACAAGTTTTTCGTGAGACAACTTGTTAATATTATTTACTAGAAAGCAAGAACTCAATACAGAAAGAAAACATGTGCCAAAATAGCCTCTCCCCTATTTCCTGTCTATAAAATCCATCAATTGTAAATCCACACATGTAACGTGAGCTGACTCTCTGATATCTCTGTGACGGCGGACTCTCGCACACTGATTGCCATTCAAAGCCAGGCCTCAAGTAACCATCTGTGGACGGACATTTAAAATTCAACTCATGACCTTATGATAATGTTCCATCAGCAGAAGCAGATAGAAGTTTGGAGAAAAAAAAATAATTAATGAAATAAAAAAAGGAGCCACTCCAGCCCCCGTCCGGCCTGCTCGAATCATCAGATCACGTACGCTGAGAGATTGCGGCGGAGGCTTCAAAAGTTTCTTTTCCCCAAGGGCCCGACTGAAGCGCAGTTGTGTGTGTGTGTGTGTGAAGAAGCGCAGTGAGCTCTTGCTTAACAGCGCTGTTAGCGACGTGCCCTAATAATGCTAAATTGTCATTTCATTAGCTCTAATTACTAAAGACCGTTAAGAGCAACGGGGTAGACACACTGTAACAATTCTTTTTTTTTTTTTCCCCGAGCATGCTGTAGGTAATTCTTCACAAAAGGTTGTTCAAAGCCTTTTTCCGGATGTCAGCGGCAGAACGCAAAACTAAGAGAAATTATTTGCAACACCTCCCATCGAGACACCTGAAAGCCTTTCCAAATGGCACGGTGACAAAAACTTTCTAATGTGTCCAAGATTTGGAAGGCGACTGTGGAGAGGAAAAATTGTGCGCGCTATGAGATTATATAGCTGGCGATGAGGTGCTGTTGCTGCTATCCTGCGGCGTCAGAAATGCTGTGGAAGGAGGCCAGCGGGAAATGGACCCGAGTGTTACAAACAGGGGATGTATTTGGTTTTGTTGTGAATTGTAAATGCAAAGGCGACTTCTTATAACCCGAGTGTCCCGACAATAACTCTGGTGCTTCGGTGGAAGGGCTGCTCTTTGGCAAACCATTAACCTTCTGTTTGGTTCATTTGCACTTGTGAAATTATTATTTTTGACAATCGATAATAGCTGGAGGAAATACCACGGTCGCAATCGGCAGACGATATTCACAGACTCTGTGGCAATCTATAAAAACTGATTGCGCTGTTGACTTTATTAAAGGAGTCTCTTGAATATCAACATCCATGTTCTGTGAAGCAGGGTGTGTAACTGAAGCCTTTATTTTAATTAAACACAGTTTTTTTTTTTTTTTTTACATCGTTCCTGAAGTTTTTCAAGGCGGGACAATCAATGCTATGTTATGGGAATGTCCCATATTGATATATCGGCTGGTGGTTGTAGCAGGCGATCTCAAGGGAACACTTTTGCTTTGACTGACAATAAATCTTTTTTTTTTTTTTTTCATAATCATGTGACTTCAGTTCATAATTAAGAAATTAAGCTGGGTTGGTGTGTTGACAATCAGGCTGTTAATCATTATTTTTTATTAAACGGAGAGATTATGCAATAATATTTATGCATTTTAATAATATTATTGTAATAATAATAATAATAATAATAATAATAATAGGCGAGGCAGTGGCACAGAGGGTAGTGCTGTTGCCTCACAGCAAGAAGGTCACAGGGTCGCTGGTTCGAACCTCGGCTCAGTTGGCATTTCTTTTTGGAGTTTTGAATGTTCTCCCTGCCTTCGCGTGGGTTTTCTCCGGGTGCTCCGGTTTCCCCCACAGTCCAAAGACATGTGGTACAGGTGAATTGGGTAGGCTAAATTGTCCATGGTGTATGAGTGATTGTGTTAATGTGTGTGTGGATGTTTCCCAGAGATGGGTTGTGGCTGGAAGGGCATCCGCTCCGTAAAAACTTGCTGGATAAGTTGGCGGTTCATTAATAAAGGGATCATTAAAAATAAATCATCATTAAAAAAGGGACTAAGCCGACAAGAAAATGAATGAATGAATGAATAATAATAATAATAATAATTTATTAATTCAATTCATTTTTAATTATAAATAATAATTTATTAAAATTATCATCATCATCATCATCATCATCATCATCATCATCATTATTATTATTATTATTATTATTATTATTATTATTATTATCATTGTTGTTTGTTCAATAATATTATTGTTTCTTCTTCTTCTTAATAATAATATCAATTGTTTGTTATTATTTTTATTGTTATTATTGTTCATTATTGTTATTATTATCATTAATATTCATTCATATGTTTCTTCCTTCCTTCTTTACTTCCTTCCTTCCTTCTTTACTTCCTTCCTTCCTTCCTTCCTTACCTACCTACCTACCTACCTACCTACCTACCTACCTACCTACCTACCTACCTACCTACCTACCTACCTCCTTCCTTCCTTCCTTCCTTCCTTCCTTCCTTCCTTCCTTCCTTCCTTACTTACTTACTTACTTACTTACTTACTTACTTACTTACTTACTTACTTACTTACTTACTTACTTACTTACTTACTTACTTACTTACTTACTTACTTACTTACTTCCTTCCTTCCTTCCTTCCTTCCTTCCTTCCTTCCTTCCTTCCTTCCTTCCTTCCTTCCTTCCTTCCTTCCTTACTTCCTTACTTACTTACTTACTTACTTACTTACTTACTTACTTACTTACTTCCTTCCTTCCTTCATTCATTCATTCATTCATTCATTCATTCATTCATTCTCTTTTCAGCTTAGTAATTTTATTAATCTGTGGTCATTTATTATGTTCCACATGTTTAGTGTATTTAATATCTCTATTATCTTTTTCCCGGCTTCACTTTTGTTTTTTCGCGCTTCACTCTAGCGTTTGTCAGTTTCTGACAGGATCGGGTTTCAAAAGCAAGTCAATAATCAAGCGCACATTATTATCATCAGCTCAAGAAGTTTGTTATTTCAAATATAGACGCGCGGCGAGCGCAAGCAGGAAAGCGAAACTGCTTGCATTTCAGACTGGCTCGTAAAAAACTAAAGGGCACAGGGTAAATTAGCTCTTCTCTTTGGCATTGTGGCTGTTCATCAAGACGACAAGGTTTGTTTGAGCCCGGGTCGACCATGGCTCGTTATTATATGTATATATATATTTACGCTGTAAAGGAAGTCTCGCCTGTGTATTTTAAACATGGTGGATCTTTTGTTTTCATTCTGGCTTGTTGCGTAAGCGAATGACTTATCTCTGTAAACCAATAGCATTCAGCTGTGCGTTTAGCTCAACCTTTGGTACCTTTTCCCATGTTTGGTACCCTTTCGAAAGGGAACCTTATATGATTTTGATTTATAGATTCGTTCCTTGGTTAATGAGTAATATTGATCAGCACAATGTTTAAAGTTGCAACAAAATGTACAATATTCTGTTTTACATGTTGGTTTTGTATTAGGATAGTATGTGCTTTTTTTGAATAGGTACTTTTGTTTTCTTATCATAATTTGCTTGGATCGAGTGTCATGTACACTGAAAATCTCGGTTTTATTTTCATTTTGGGTCCCACTTTATATATTGTGTCACTTATACCTGTGAACTTGCACGGTAACTAGACATGTAAGTATTATGTAACTACAGTGTATGTACTGTACACACTGGAACATAGTATTTACTTGTTTAATATTGGTGTAACTACGCACATGTAACAACACAGTGAATAGTATGTGTAAGTTTAAATGTGTAACAAGACATTAATAACACAATCTTTGGTAAACTACCGTTTTAATGTGTATTACTGATGTGATTCTGCAGTTTACTTAAAAAAAAACAAGGCATTTGTATATTTGTATATACACTTACACTTTTTTTTTTTTTTTTTTTTTTTTTTTGCAGAAGTTTGCTGTTGTTAAACAGTTGCACAAAGGCCTAGGTTCTATATATTACACAACAATTTGTGACCATTTTACACTTTATATTGAGTGGACAGATCCTATGGATTTACCCTGGCATCACAAAGTGAAACCTTCTAATGCAGCGTTAGTTCTGCCATTCTTATTCTAATACATTGTTCAGAAGTACATGGTATGCAAACAGGTGTGGAAGTGGGAAAACACCTGCAAGTATATTGTTGTTACACAATGCACTTATGTAATTCTTGTTATCGAGTGTTACACTAGTATTACACAAGTAAATACAATGTAACAGTGCACATTGTGTTATACACTGTAGTTACATATTACTTACACATCTAGTTACCATGTAAGTTCAAAGGGATAAGCGACTATAAAGTGGGACCTTATTTTGTAGTTTAGTTTAGAAGTTAGTTTAAATAATTTTGTTTACTTTAAAAAACAATTAATAAGTAATAATTTGGTAATTAATTTGCTAACATTATTTTATTTTAACTTTTTTCTCATTGTTGTTAACTTCTGTATGTCTTTAACACTACTACTACTACTACTAGTAGTACTACTACTACTGTTATTATTATTATTATTATTATTATTATTATTATTATTAATAATAATAATAATAATAATAATAATAATAATAATAATAATAATAATAATAATAATAATAATAATATCATTTTCTATCAGAAGCAGAAGACTTTGGTATGGTTTAAAAAAAGATCCTGAAAACAGATGCGTCACTCCTTTCAAAATATAGATATGTTTGTTCTCTTATAATGAATGTCTCTTCGGCTTTTTTTTTGAAGAACAACGAACAAAGTGAAAAGAGCCTAGTCAGAGTAACAAGAGAAAGAGTAATGAGATCTTGTCTTTTTTTTTTTCAGATGCTGGAGTGAAGTGGTGGGTTGACGCAGTAAATGGACCTGTGCAGATGTAGAGGGAGCAGAAAGAGGCAGAGGAACAGAGGAGAGAGAGCATCCTGGAGGAGGAAATAGAGATAGCCTTTAATTTGAGACCAATTGCACTGGGGAGATGGAGCATCATGCAGCAGACACTTGAGAATGGGCCCATCTGCAAGGTAATAAATTCCACGAGTATTAGCATCCAGTTTCACCCACACTCTATATCTCTTACAGACACCAGAACCGGGGCCTTAGGTACAAGCAGCGTGTGAATAACAGTGTGAAGGAAGGTCTGATTTTGAGGCTTAGGCTAGTGCTATTTTGATTTAACATGACATTTGCAAATGAAAACGATCCTTATGCATGATGGGGGGTTTAGAAAAGTTCTCCACACAAACTACATGACTGAAAACACATGAGAGAAGATTGAAATAGCTATGAAATTATAATACACAACCGTTGCCTATTTACAATCATTAAATAAAACAGAAAGCATAATGGAACTTGTTGGCAGCAAGTTCTTTTATTTCTAGTGTTACACAAGATACAGATCTGAAAATATGTATGTACACTTAATAAATCAAACACATAAGGTATTCAGTAAGAAAAACAAAGTTCCATTATGTTTAACTGAATTCAATTAAAGTTAAACAGACATCTTTCATTTGGAACAAATTCAGAATAACATTTGATTGATTGATTGATTGATTGATTGATTGATTGATTTTTTATTTATTTTTATTTATTTATGTATTTATTCATTCATTTATGTATTCATTCATTCATTCATTCATTCATTCATTCATTTATTTATTAAATTATGTATTTGTTTATTTTATTTATTTATTTACTCAATCATTTATTTATTTATTCATGTTTTTATCTATTTATTTTGCATTTATTCATTTATTTTGTGTTTATTTATTTATTTATTTATTTATTTATTCATATATTTATTTATTTATTTTTATGGAAACAGTGGGGTTACAGTATTCACTTACAGAAAAAAAAAAATTCATTTGAAAAGTTCTGATGCAAAAAAGTGCCGTCTGAAAATTCCTTAGGAATTAAGGATTTGTTTGTTGGCAGCACGGTGGCTCAGTGGTTAGCACTGCTGCCTCACAGAAAAAAGGTTGCTGATTCGAATCCCGGCTGGGTCAGTTGGTATTTCTGTGTGGAGTTTGCATGTTCTCCCCGAATATGTTATACAGTTGAATTGAATCAACTAAAATGGCTGTAGTGTATAAGTGTGTGTGTGTGTATGAATGTGAGAGTGTACGGATGTTTCCTAGTAATAGGTTGCATATGGAATGGCATCCACTGGGTAAAACATATGCAGGAATAGTTGGTGTTTCATTCCACTGTGGCAACATCTGGTAAATAAGAGACTAAGCCGAAGGTAAATAAATTACTGAACAATCTTTTTTTTTAGCATTTTTAAGATAAGCATTTAAGAAAGTAACCCATTAATCGCCATGCAAATAAAATTACTGAACCTACACACAAGAGCCTGAAAAAAAATCTATTAAGAACATTTTAGATGGCATTTAGAGGTTTTTACATCTGAACTCTTCATTTGGAGACAGTACAACCATTTAAACTATGTATGTTTGACGTTAGCTTGATGTATGTTTCAGTTAGCAATGCTATTACATATTGTATAAATGCGAGATGCTCAACTGTGATCATATATTTTATCATTCAACATTAAGACTTGAAAATTGTGTTTGTGTTAGTTTTGCGTTTTGGCATTTTTGTGGTATTTTGTCATCTCGTTTCTTTCAATTTGAGTCAACTGTCATACAATCGGGGCTTGATAATTGAAGGAATGATACACAATTATCCAGAAGAGCCAATTGGTGGGTCTGCATTTTAGTCCATCTACACTTTGAAATGTATAAATGGAAAGTGACGTACACACAAACGAGGGTGGAAATGTGTGTGTGCGACTTCCCACACAAAATTTGTAATCTATAAAAGACAAACTTAACAGAAGAATGAGTGCGGCCAGCCTTATCTCTCGAGGAAACGTAACTATTTTACGTTTTGTCAGTTTAGTGGCTAATTCGTACAAATTCGTTTAGTCATATAAAAATGCATGATTTTAAAAAGGAGACGTGGCACCCAACCCCGCCCCTAACCTCAACCTTCATTGGGGGATAAGCTTATCATACAAAACTGTAGCTGCGTCCCAAATTGCATATTTATGCACTATTCTACGCCATTTTATAGTAAATAGCAAAAACTCTAAAAATAATAAGTGTACTTTAAATACCTGAATGATGCAATAATTCAACCGGTAATATGAAGTGTGGAATGATGGACACTTCACGCACTCAATGCCTGTTGCTTTGCTCAAGGGAGCGGAAGGGGCGGAGCTTTCGGGCGCACATTTTGCCGTATGTTATTTATTTTGCATTGTGAAAGCAAAATTCTCATTCATCCTGATGGTGAATGCGCTTATACTCATGGCAGGTATGATTTGGTAGTTTGGTCATTTATTTTGCTAATTTGGCAACCGTTAAACATCCTCAAGGAAACGGTTTGAATTTCCGCTTAGTAAAAAAACATTTTGGAAGGACACTATATTCATATACTATGCTGTGTAAGTACATAAGTACATAGTGCATAAGTGCTAAGTGTATAGTGTGCCGTTTGGGACACAGCTTGTATGCTTAAAACAAATTAGCCACTAAATCGTGTTGGTGCAGCTGTAAGTTAACTCTAAGTAAACATATTTAACGTTAATATTGATTTAATTGAATCACTTTAAATCTTCACATGAGCCATAATCATTAATAAAAATATTAAAATTTATTTTGCTATACGTTCACCTTTAGAAAGGTTTATAAATGAGTCCACTGGAGTTTTTAGACATTTCACTGTGTGGATGCCAGATATAAGTTAGCAAAAGTTGTGTGTTTTAATGTAGAGATGCACTAGTGTAAATCTTGCCGCACAGGTTCTGCTGTAGAAGAGCACAGACTGCTTTCATGGTTTCTTTATGTGGCCGCCAGACACATGCACAACAAAGCTTACTTTGATTACAGCTAATGTCTGCAACGAGATGAATGTGCCTCTGAAAGCTGATGTTTGAATTTGCATACAGTGTCATGAAAGGCAATGTTTGCATTATTGTGCCTGAAATGTAATTTCCTGCCTGTTTCAGAGTTTAATGTATATAATGAATTCTTACATTTAATGGAAGACCGGAAAATGTTCAAATTACATTGGCGCATTTGTATGCTGATATGTTATGAAATATATTTTTATATTAAACATCTATGTCTACCATTGAGATTACAGAATTTATCATCAGTTCTGTGTTTAGTGAGCTAATTCTGAAATGAAATGAATTAAACTGTACTAGGTATATGCAGTCAAGTCAACATGGCTGTTTAATAATAAAAATAATAATGATGATAACAACAACAACAACACGACAACAACAACAACAACAACAACAACTACTACTACTACTACTACTATTACTATTATTGCTGTTGTTGCATTCCAAAGCAGGAAAATAACAAACAAATGTATAAATAAATAAATAAATAAATAAATAAATAAATAAATAAATAAATAAATAAATAAATAAATAGATAAATAAATAAATATTACAACTACTTATAACAATACTACTACTACTACTACTACTACTTCTACTAATATTAATAATAGTAATTATTATTATTATTATTATTATTTATTTAATAATAATATTATTATTATTAATAATAATAATAATAATAATAATAATAATAATAATAATAATAATAATAATAATAATAATAATAATAATTCAATAACAATGTTTTTATTTATTTATTTATTTATTTATTTGCCTGCTTTGAAATGCAACAATGTATGTTTTGTATGTGTACAGTATGGCCTCTGACCCTAACTCTATTATTAAATGTTTGTTTGGATTATTTGGAACAACATTAACCACGATTTTCGGAGAAAACGTGGCTTTTGAAAATCCCGCTTAAATATGATTGTTTACTTGGATGGATATAGCAAATAATTGCAAATATTAATGTCAATGCTAATTTCACAAAAAGCGTGCGATTAAATATGTTTAATCTCTGAAAAGAGTTTGATTAATCTTGATTAAAAATTACATTTATTATCAGCATATATACATACATACATACATACATACATAACTACATACATACATACATACATACAGTACATACATACATACATACATACAAACATACAGTACATACATACATACAGTACATACATACATACATACATACATACATACATACATACATACATACATAAATACAAACAGTACATACATACATACATACATATATACATACATACATACATACAAACAGTACATACATACAAACAGTACATACATACATACATACATACATACATATATACATACATACATACATACATACATACATACATACATACATACATACATACATACATACAAACAGTACATACATACATACATACATACATACATACATACATATTTTTATTATTTATTATTTTAAAAAGGGAGTAGATGATTGACCATTTATTATGCTGTATGATATAAAGGGAGAACTTAATGCAAGTGTGCAGTCGTTTTTAGGAAATAGATGGGCTATCTAGAGCAGTGATGCTCAAACTAGGGCCCATGGGCCAAAGTTGGTGCATGATAACCTTTGATTTGGCCCACCATTGCAAAGGAAGAATGATAGGGGTTGGAGAATGCCTTTAATAGAGATTTTCATTTCTAATTTAATACCTTTTGATTGTTTGTGTTAATGTTGAGCTACAAAAAACGGCTAACCTAAATGAAATGTGTCAATTAAATGTTCAGATTTTTTTTTAAATATGCATATTGTCACTCGATGGATAGAGGACAAATGCAGAAGGCTTTGGCTAGCAAATCAATGCAAAAGAATGTGCAGCTTGACTAGTGTGTTCAGCATCGCACTCCATTGTTTCTAAATGGAATTGTTTGCTTTTATACTCATATGTTCATAATAAAATGTAAAAAAAAATGCATTAGATAATATGATTAAAGTAATGTTTTATTTTAATTTTTTTAATATTATTAGATAAATTAGTAAAATGCTCACATTTTATTTTGATGGCCCGTTTGTTGAATTTAAGTTACATTGCATTTACATTCCAACTAATTCTCATTAGATTATAAGTACTGTTAGTATGGGGTTTGGATAAGGGTTAGTGTAAGTTGACATACTTTTAAAGTTTCTTATAGTCAGTTAAATGTCTGTTGAAGGAGCAATATCAACAGATATTAAACAGACAGTCTACTGATACTCAAATAGACAATCAAAATAAACTGTTGCCAAATACCATGGTGACTTCAATGCAATACCCTTTGCTATATTTAACTTCAGCCCACAGGTCTCAATCAGCTTTAGTCTTTGGCCCTTCATTAAAAAAAAAGGTCAGGCACCCCTGATCTAGAGCTCAACTGGGCAGTGTTGTGATTTATCAGAAAATAAATGATCACCTTCGACTCAAACCTATATAAATGTGGGTCGATTAGCTGTTTTCACTGGGTCTCATGAATTACACTTTTTCAAGAGCCACAGTGAAACTGCACTGCCAACTAAAGAGGAAGGTTGCAGCCCACCTTAAACTGACAAGGTGTATTCAAGAAAAGCAAACACACATTTTGCAGAGAACTACTGCTATTTGACAATCATCAAATAACAACTTCTCACAGGGCGCCAGCACAAAGGGTACATTAAACTATTCAACCATGTATACGCTTTACATGCCGTGCCGCAGGTTAGTCTCTATTCACACCCAGACAAGTGTTCATCACCACGAATAATCAGAAGCTATTGTTAAACTGAACACTTAATCAGAGGTGGACGGGAGCTGATGGGCAAAACATCACTCTGAAACATGAAGACACTGCCGAATATACCAAATATCTCATCTATTTCTTTTATAGCCACTTTGATGATGGACTTTGACTAATGCGTGTGCAGACTGCACAATTTTCAAAGCAGTCTTATCACAGATGTTTTCACACTGCATGGCTGCATGGATCTGACGTAGCAATCCGTTGCTCCTGTAGTTACACTGCAAGATGGATTGCCGACGGGGGGTTCACACTGCAAGACTGTAAAATAGGAAGAATCACCAACAACTTTGTCTTGGTCCACAAACTACATCTCACAACCAAATACACATTAGAAGTGACTTGAAAACAATGCAAGGTCAGGTTGTTAATCTTTTGTTATTAACTACTTACCCAGAAAAAAGCCTTTAGTGGGGAAGCTATTTAGAATTAGAATTAGTTATTTCTCCTCAACTTTTTTTTTTTTTCTTTTTCGTTGTGATATTGCTCATATGATATGTAAAACAGGCACGGGTGCTCCTGCCAAATTTACACTGGTTTTTCCTTCATTTCTTGGTTCCAAAGATCAGAAATAAACATCTTTAACTTCTTCCCAACCAGGGATGGGCAGTATTTATAATACAAGTATTTTAAATACTAATTTAAAAACAAAAATATTATTATGTAATTTTTATAGGGTTTATTAAAATGGCTTTATTAAAATACTTTAAAATACTTTGTAAGAAGTCTAAAATAGAAATATGGGCTCAGATTGATGCTTTCTCAGTTATTTGCCAAGATTAACATTAGAATAGGGGGAAAAAAAAAACAGAAAAAATCTGATGTCTAAAATTGGAGTTATGTTGTGACATTAAGTATTTAAGACTTTAATTGTAAGAAAAAAAAAAAAAAAAAAAAATATATATATATATATATATATATATATATATATATATATATATATATATATATATATATATATATATATATATATATATATTTATTTATTTAAGATTTATTAAAATAAAAAATATATGTGAACAAAAAAATTAAGTAACCTCTTTATAGATCCTTAATATAACCAACAATAAATGAATAAATAAATAAATAAATAAATAAATAAATAAATAAATAAATAAATAAATAAATAAATAAATAAATAAATAAGACTGCTAAGAGATGGTCCCAAGTTTACTGGCCATGCAATGGATGGAAACGCAATGAAGAGATATAGTACGATGTTCAACAGTAACTCATTATGTGCATTATATGGTTTTTACAGTAATGTGTAAAAAACAATAACCACGTGTAGAGGTGAATGAGGTGCAGAGATTCATTTCAAGGGATTCCTTCCATTCCTTTCAATAGACAACAATATTGTGGACGATATCTAATGTACTGTAAATATCGATAGATGTTTAAGAAAGCAAATAATTTTTCACTGTATTTCCTATAATATTTTTTCTTCTAAAAAAAAGTCTTATTTGTGTTATTTTTGCTCGGATAAAAGCAGTTTTTAATTTTTTTAAATCACTTTGAGGTCAATATTATTAGCTATACTTTTTTTTCGATTGTCTACAGAACAAACCATCATATTATAATGAATTACCTATAACATTAACTTGCCTCGTTAACCTAATGAACCTAGTTTAGTCTTTATATGTCACTTTAAGTTAAATACTAGTGTTTTGAAAAATATCAAGTAAAATATTATGTACTGTAATCATGGCAAAGATAAAATAAATCACTAATTAGAAATGAACTATTAAAACTATTATGTTTAGAAATGTATTGAAAACACTTCTTTCCATTAAACAGAAGTTGGCGAAATTATATACAAGGGGGAAAATGATTCAGTAGGGCTAATAATTCTGACTTCAACTATATGCCCATCTTGGCATTTCCATTAATAATAAGCATTATGTTTGTGCAATATGGGTGGATGGAAACAGAACAAATACTGAATGAGTATAAATGCAAATAAAGTGTATACATTTGATAGCAGAGGGACTTTCAGATGAAATGGGTTCTAAAACCCTGTATTAGATAACAAAACCTCTCCATTATACCCTCACAGTAATATCCGCAGCAGGCTGAGGGTTAGATGTCCTCCTCTGCTCTCCTCGCCTGGCCAAGCACCCGCAGGGGAACAGTCAGCTAAGCGGCATTTACAGTGTTTTCAATTGGATATGATAAGCTAATTCCACAGGCCGGCATTCTGAGTCGCTCTAATGTTATTTTTTTCCTTCTTTTTAACATGGCCAGCCTGGCCCCGAGCAGTAGAATTCTGAAATTGGACAGCTTTAGATTGTCCGATTGCCTGCTATATTCAATTACCGGAGATTAACCCGTGCAAACAAGTGCATCTGGCGCCATCTCTGATCTCACAAAAGTCTGTCTAAAGGAACAGGCTAGAGAACGACCGGCTGCCATAAACGGAGAAGAAAAAAAACGGCTACAATAAATGACTTTCTGAGATCATTTGTTTCACAGCATGCACTTATTTCAGTGACAAAAGATTCACCTTGTGCAAATCAGCAGCACCATGAGTTTTGAACCCGAGATGGACACAGTGATGCTTGCTAGACATGATTTTGCCAAGTACGATGCGATCCTGGATTAACATCTAAGTTGATCCTGAAACATCATTTTTGTTCGAACAAGTAATCTATAACTATTCCCCTCCCCTAAACCCAACCATAATTGTAAATGGCTCCCAAAATCAGGGGGCAATAATAGTTGGATAACAATAATGTAAAAGTGCATAAACCTGACCGTAAGCCTAAACTTAACATAAACTCTAAACATATACATTTATTCTGATTTGAGTGTTGTTAACATAGATATTAATCCATGAACATGTCCTATTTGGTGAAATCAGGTTGGTTTAGACGTCCTGCACAATCCAGTATTTAAAGCAATTAATATTAGTCAACTACAGTCATACATTAATGGATGATTCTTAATTCAATTTATATACATTTAAATAGATGAATACATATATCACTTATCACTTACATACATTTACCGGCCACTTTATAAGGTACACTTTGGTTGGACCCCCCTCTACCTTCAGAACTGCCTTAATCCTTCATGGCATAGATTCAACAAGGTACTGGAAATATTCCTCTGAGATTTTGGTCCATATTGACATAATAGCATTACACAGTTGCGGCAGATTTGTCGGATGCACATCTATGATGCGAATCTCACATTCCACCACATCCCAAAGGTGCCCTATTGGATTAAGAACTGGTGACTATGGAGGCCATTTGAGTACAGTCAACTCATTGTCATGTTCAAGAAACCAGTCTGAGATGATTTGTGCTTTATGATGTGGTACGTTATCCTGCTGGAAGTAGCCATCAGGAGATGGGTACACTGTGGTAATAAAGGGATTGTGGCATTGACACGATGCTCAATTGGTACTAATGGGCCCAAGAAAATAATCCCCCACACCATTACACAACCACCAACGACCTGAACCACAGGATGGATCCATGCTTTTATGTTGTTGATGCCAAATCAGGCAACGTTTTTTTCTGTCTTCTATTGTCCAATTATGGTGAGCCTGTGTGAATTTTTGTCTTAGTTTCCTGTTCTTAGCTGACAGGAGTGGTACCAATTGTAGTCTTCTGCTGCTGTAGCCCATCTGTTTCAAGGTTCGACATGTTCAGAGATGCTCTTCTGCATACCTTGGTTGTAACAAGTGGTTATCTGGCCATTCTCTCTTGACCTATGGCAACAACTAGGTATTTGTGCCCACAGAACAGCCGCTCACTGGATATTTTCTCTTTTTCAGGCCATTCTCTGTAAACCCAAAAGATGGATGTGTGTCTAAGTCCCAGTAGATCAGCAGTTTCTGAAATACTCAGACCGGCACGTCTGGCACCAACAGCCATGCCACGTTCAAAGTCACTTAAATCACCTTTCTTTCCCATTCTGATGTTCGGTTTGAACTGCAGCATATCGTCTTGACCATGTCTACATGCCTAAACGCATTGAGTTGCTGCCCTGTGATTGGCAGATTAGAAATGTGCGTTGACGGGCAGTTGGACAGGTGTATCTAATAAAGTGGCCGCTAAGTGTATACACACAACAGGTGCAAAAACACAACATAACTGTTAAACTATATACCAAAATAAAAAAATGCTCTCTAAAAAAACTTTGGGTTGCCATATAACTTAATTTTGGATCAATTATGGACAAACGCAGTGTTGTTTTGACTTAATTAAATGTGAATTGCACTTTTAAACACACAATGGATGTGATTGTCCATATTTGACCCAACGTAGGGTTACAACAACCCAGCGTGTTTTTTAGAGTATAAATAAAATAGTAAATTAGTAAATTAGTATTACTGCTGGAACAGTAATGGCAATAGCACTTATTTATTTGAGTTTTGTCATGTAATTTATCTACAAAATGCAGTTTGTGTGCACAGAATCATGACAGCATGCTCTCATTTATTTCCAGCAACATGTAATATCTGTAAATCGTGGGAATTCATTACTGTGGTTTCCTAATTAAGAAGATTTATTATAGGGAACGGTATACCTAGAAAGACACATTTACAACTCGACCGGCCCATTATTTGACAAATGCAGTTCTCGCTGACCAGTTTTGGAATCCTCAGAAATATCAGTCGGTCAGCATATGCATTGTTAATGTATCAGCTGTGGATTAGATGAGCACCATCAATCCTGGTATCGACACTTTAAACACAGCGCTGACCCGCTATAACGCTATGGCTCCAATTGATACCTGCTATAAAGTGGCTCATAAAATGGCTCCTTGTAACTTTAACCGCAAATTATCCAATGATCCAATAAGGCTATCGACTCGCCCCTGCCTGTTCATGTCTTAATCACCTTTAGACATACATTAGCAGAGGTAAAATTCAGCAATGTCTGGACAGTTTGCTTAGTCAAGGCAATGTTGTTCATCGTTATATTGTAATCTGTCACATTCTGAGTTTGTATTTGCTTGGATTTTCATAGATGTTTAAACTTTCAACTGTTAACTGAACTTTTCAACCAGTTAACCAAGCAAACCCTGTCATCACAAATACAGTTACATGTATAAAATGAAACTTTAAAAACAAAATTGGTTGATTTAATGACAAACCAGAAAATTTTGCATCTTTGCTCCAGTCATATGCTTCTTGACAATTCTATTTTTCTATTATTATTTCTATTATGCTTCCATTTTTTTATTATTTTACCTAGATTCAGCAAGCATACATTTAGTTTATTAGAATAAACACATTTACAACAATGTCAAAAAAGTACATTTGTTCCATCTGTTAATCCAGTAATTCAGCAATGCATCAATCATTGAGCTAGTCTTGCCCATTTCTTTAAGTTTCTCTGGATTTACAATTTTAAATTAGGCACTGAGCATTTTGTCCCCTCCAAATTACCCGTGTCATTTCTTTGGAATGTAAAATAAAAAATGCTGTCACATAGAACAAAAAGCATACAAATACATGCTTAACTGTTTAAAGTCCAGATGAGTAAAGATAGCAATAATAACCATGATTCCCAATCACAACAAAATATTATTATTCTAAATGATTGTCATGTAACCACAACCTGTATTAATACTTGAACAATGTCTGCTAATAATTCACCTGTCATGACATAAATACATTAAAGAAGAACAAACATTACGAAACATGTCATTTCACAGGGTTTCTACAGGTTTCACCAAGTTAAATTTAAGACTTTTAAAACACTTTTAAGACCATTATGAATGACATTTTAGACTCATAAAGGGCTAAAGACTAAGGAATTTATCAATTGGCCAGATGGAAAAGATTTTTTTTGCCATATATTTATTTATTTATATATATATATATATATATATATATATATATATATATATATATATATATATATATATATATATATATATATATATATGAGCAATATTACACGAGTAGCAGTGCAATATGGCTGTATATCGGCACTGGTGGGAGGCGTGCGTTGGCACGAGGCCGAGTGCCTTAGTGCCCCCACCAGTGCGATATACAGCCATATCGCAATGCTACGACTGTGATATTGCATTTATACAACAGTTTGACGGCATAATTGTGTATATAAAAGCAAAATCAAACATGGAGAGTCTCAAAAACCCTTTTGTATGAGGAACTACTTTTTTTTCAAATCATAAGCTAACAGTTAAACAGTTAAGCGTGCATCTTTTAAACTTTAGATCTTTAGTGTCTGCTTTTTGCTGGCTGTATGTGGGCAGAGTAATACACAAAGGGTAAAGAGGCTGTAGAAGTTCTGATATTGCAAAATATCGCACGGCTATCAGCCAATCAGATTTGAGAACCAGACAGAACTGCTATATAAATATAAATATATACACACACACACACACACACACACACACACACATATATATATATATATATATATATATATATATATATATATATATATATATATATATATATATATATATATATATATATATATATCTTAACTACATTCATTAATTTGATTATTTTATTCTAGCCGAAAAAAAACAAATAAGAAAAAAAATGATAGGAAATACTGATAAAGTCACTTCTAAATGACCTTCCATGCAGTGTGTAACACAGCTCTAAATGAAGTGAAATACCCAGTTAAGGCTTAAATCTGAAAGTGCACCGTGTTTAAAACTACTGACTCATCTATAAAAGAGTTGACTCATAGTGGTTCGAATTAATTGCAGCAGTAACGATTATTTAGCCACGTTGGCGTTACATTGAGATGGAAATCAAGCCCATTTGTTGCACGCACAGACCTGGAAAAATTTAAACCCCCGGCCCACAAACATTGCAGAAAGATAAATAGGAAGACAAACACTGTAGCAGATCCCGGTTGAATCAAGTCACATAGATGCTGTGCTCTAAAGTGTGAGGGAAAGTTAGTGTTATTTTCCCTTCCCAAAGATGGGGCTGCGAAGAGTCAGTGGTTGAAGTTTATTTTTGCAAAAATACCTCAGCATTATAGCCCCGGCCTTGTGCTGTGTTCCTGTCATGTTTCTGATGAGTGCTTCAGCAATCTACATGCTTACAATGGGGCATTTATCGGTCGTTTGTTAAAGGAAGGATTAGAAAAGACTATTGATGTATGGGACTTTGTCAGAGCTTGACAGGAACCTTACAGTACACAGTACATGGATCAGTTCTGTCCTCCATTTCACAAGTGTAAGTAACTTATGTGTGATTAAAAGTGTTGCCTTCTTGTTTTCTCTAGCTTGCAAATTATGTATTTAATTGTGTTTTGTTACTTGTGACCACTTGTACTGTATCTGGTTAACTCTTAATATTCTTTTTATATTCTCAAACCATGTTGAAAGCGAGGAGCGTGCCACTTTGTTTACGAATTTAAATGCGTTTGTGAGCTCGCAATCCTCTGCTGTTTGTCGTTGCTATGGCCACCATCAGCTGTTCCTACATAAGTGCGGCAGTAAAGTTTTAAAACAGTTCAGCTTTTGGCACTGTGTGGATTAATACTGAATGTGTGTCATAGTTAAGAATAGAGTAATATGCTGGAGTTAAACTGCATTGCTTAAATGCTCTCCTTCACTGGGCTCACACATACACTCTGCACTTTGACTACTTCAAAATTGTTGATAAGCTGTGGTGGGCGTTTCTCACGCAGTCAACCAATCACAACAGACTGGGTCATCGGACCAATCAGCGCAGATAAGCATCGCACTAAGGAGGGGTTTGGGAACAAAAAAATCACTGAACGAATCATATAGGAGTCTTTGGGATAACTAGGTAAAATTAAATGCATATTACAAGATTATGAAGACATATTTCATTACCTTGCATGAATAACAACCTGTTATTGGAGACCCTCAAAATCAAAATATGACCTTTTTAATGCATAATACAGGCTCTTTAAAAAGTCCTAGCTATATACACTCACGGGCCACTTTATTAGGTACACCTGTCCAACTGCTCATTAACGCAAATTTCTAATCAGCCAATCACAAATATACTTTTTTTTCCAAATAGTTTTTGACATTGGATAGCTTTGCTGTACCACTGTCCATGCTGTAGGAGTATGCGATGACTAATGGTGCATGCGGAGTGAAAAATGTAAAAGTAATGCCTTGAAGGGAAAAGGTGAGGGAGTGAGAGGCTGATCTATCTGTCCGGAGCTCCTCCCAAATGTGGAGGCGCCTCGGAGTTAGATTTCCTCAGAGACCAATAACTCTGCTTGAAAAGGGATTATGCCAGTCCAAAGGTCTGGGTCACCACAAATAGACTTGTTTCAATAGCCATCTATCGTGTTCGGCACACCATTTAATGCAGCACGGCCCCCCTTTCCCAGTGAAATAATATTTACTGCCTGCAGCGGTGCGTTCGGAATCATGAAGGCCCGAAGGCCGATTCAATATTGGTTACATTCAGGTCGATATTGATTCTGCATAATCATTAGAGACGGCAGCCTTTCACCCTTCATCTCATCAGGAAGGTCAGTACTTTAAATTCTAGTCTAGGCAACTTCATGAACTGGAGTGGCACTAAAAGTCACACTCGGCAAGAGATACGGGTGCTGTTTGCCCTGAATATAAAGGAAGGAGAGTTGCTCCAGATTAGGGTGACCTGAACAGACCTGAGCTATGTTGGTAAGGTGACTCTCATCGCAGAGGACAACAGTGTTTCGTTTCATGAAACAAAAGTTCTCTCTGCGTTCGCGTGGGTTTCCTCTGGGTGCTCCGGTTTCCCCCACAGTTCAAAGACATGCGGTGCAGGTGAATTGGGTGGGCTAAATTGTGCGTAGTGTAGTGTGAATGGGTGTGTATCGATGTTTCCCAGAGATGGGTTGAGGATGGAAGGGCATCCGCTGCATAACACGTGTGCTGGATAAGTTGCCAGTTCATATCGCTGTGGCTATCCCAGATTAATAATCGGGACTAAGTCGAAAAGAAAATGAATGAATGAATGAATAAATTATTAATTTAATTTGTTTTTAAAAAAAATTGTATGTAGAGTTTTTAAGTCTGAAAATGTTTTATAATTTTTTTATTATTATTTACATTTATTAGTAATAAATTATTTATTAATTTAATTTAATGTATTATTGTATTTTATTTTTACAGTTCTCAAGAGTGAAGATGTTTTAAAAATATTATTTTCATTTGTTATAAATAAACTATTTATTTTATTTTATTTACCTGTTCACCACATTACAGTTCACAAGTCTGAAAATGTTTTCACATTTTATTATTATATTATAAATATTTACATTTGCTATTAATACCTTATTTTATTTTATTTTTAAAAATTAAGTAAAAAAAGTGAAAAAAATGGGTTTGAAATTTCGATCCATTTATTTCCTCAAAATTCTACACACAATACACACACAATCTGAAAAATGTGATTTTTTAAAAATTGTTTCAAATTTATTAAAAATAAAACCCTGAAAAATCACATGTACATATTTCCTATTACTACTTTTGTGTGAAACTTTATTTTTCTATAAGCATTTAAACATTCCGAGGTATAGTTTATAATAAACAAGTTTACTTAAATAGTACTTTATTGTCTTGTTGTTCCTTATCTAGAATAAATGGTAACAGTAATTACAACTAGCTATATATATATATACTAACTATATATATATATATATATATATATATATATATATATATATATATATATATATATATATATATATATATATATATATATATATATATAATAAAAATAATAATAATTATAATAAAACATATTTTCCAAAGTTACTTATAAGTCATTTTAGCAACACTGTTCAATAAATAGAACAAGAAACAGATGCAACAGATGCATAAAGTCATAAAAATTCAAGACACTGGATTTGATTCTGGGTCCTTAAGCACTTAAGAGCAAGAAAGGCCAAACTACTACACAATGAAATACATACATAAATAAAATAACAATTCAAAAACCTTCACACCTACATAAACCAAGCAAAAAAAATCAATGAACCTCAATATCTGACCCTATACACTCTGGAAAAACGGCCTCAGAGCATTCCTGTAAATAAAAGCTGAATTTCTATGAGCTATTTTTTTTTCTTCTCATCACCTGTGTTTTTTTCCCCTACCAATAACACACGGCCACAAGTGTCTCTAACCTAACAGCAATGGTTTAAACTAAAGACTATAGAATATACAAGACATGTCACTCACGTAGTTTTAAATGGGGAAAAAGTTTAATAGTCAATATGGCAAATCAAGCCCCACCTACTAGTACAGGAGCCAATCATTGATCGATATAGGCTGACATTTCTCTGGGGAAAAACCCGAACCAGGCGTGTGCTTTTACGACAGTTTGGTGATCAACAAATGAACTGGAAACTCAGCGAATACTTGCTTCACAGACATGAGCTATATATCCACATAAAGCTTGAAATCTGCACTTTTAAATGGACCAAGTGCATTTGAAAACAAAAATTTTTTTTGGTTTAGTAATCTGTACGAATGAGAGGTAAAGTTCGTCCAGTAAAACACATATTGCATGACAGCAACTACTCAAACACCAACAAAGAGTTATAAACAAAGAGTTGCTGTCATTTCTGGAGATTTGCCATCAAGACCAAGCTGTGGATTACTTCAGAATAGCAGTCCGATCAGAGGATGCTTATCCAGAGGATGACATTAAGTAAAATGGTTATATATGAGGTTGGTGTCAGGATCTCGTTCTTTTTGAGTGCGCATGCGCAATAGCTCTAGCAACCTGAATATATGCCGAATTTGTTTGATTCGGACATTTAGAAACAAAACTTATTGTGTGTTCACACTGAAGGCGGCGAAGGCATCAAACTAGCTGGATGTCATTCATTTTTAATTGGAGCCGGCGGCGATAAGCAGCGTTGTGAGTCTTCACTGGTGTAGGCGTCGAGAAGAGTTGAAATCAAGTCAACTTCATGGTTATGAGCTACGAAGAGGTTCAACGGCAAGCAATCGGAATGTAGAAGTCCACCACTTGAGAGAAGTCCAGAGAACACAGTCCTGTAAACTTTGGTTCCGACCACAGTTGGTCTCAAGGGTTTTAGTATTGCAGTCACCAGGGGCCTCATGTACGAAGACTTGCGTGGAAATCATATTAAAACATTGCGTACGCACAAAGTTGTAAATGTGCGTAAGCAGAAAAAAATTCAGATGTATGAAACACTGCGTACGCCGAATCTCATGCATATTCTTTTGTACATCTGAATGAACGTGAAACTGAGCGCAACAAGCACGAGTGCAAAACCCCTCCCTGTCTCCTCCCCCGTATGAATATGCAAATGACTCTACCTTGGCAAAACCCAACAAAAAAGCAATGGCAAAAGCAAGCAAAAAGAGAAACTTTGAACAGAATGTGAATTGTAGGTGCTCCTTTCGGAGGTAGACCGGAGAAAAGCGGTGTTATTTGCAGGTTTGTTCTCCGGAATTAACAACAAAAGAAAAAAATAGAGTGGGAGAGTTTAGCTGATATGGTTAACACAGTTGGGTCTGAACATCGCACTGAGTGAATTAGAAAACAATAATGTGATTTATAGGTGTAAAATGTTGCAGTACCTTAAACAGTCTCAGTGGTGCAGCTCGTAAGACGCATGTCAACATGTTTTGACACATTCGACAATGACTCGGTTCGAATCCAGCGTCTTATGAACTCTTTCTTCTTTTTTCCCCCTCTACATATCAGATTTTGCCAACTATTTATCACATTATTAATAAGTTTGTGCATCATATTTTATTTCCACATTTATTAAATGGAAATGTTTCTGATTCACGTATGCAAATTAATCTTCAGATAGTGTCTTTATAGCAATGTGCGTGCAGTAGATAGCTCAGATTACATTGGGAAAACAGGCGACTGCTGCAAATTGCGCTTTAATGTTTAGCTGGTCAACTGCATGGTATGGAAACCTTATATACCTGCTAGATGAACCCGTCTCATACAGCTGCCATTGCAAGGCTCAGACACTTTGTAGAGTGCAATTTAACACAACTGCCTCTAGGAGTCGCCAATGGAAATAAAACAGACACGCACAAAAAATGTGCGTACGCCAGCCATAAAGCTGGCGTGGAGCTGCGCACATTCCCAACAAACGTGAGCGATTCTGAGCGTGAAACCTGGCGAACGCAAAGTTTTTGTGCTTACGCAGCGTTGATACATGAGGCCCCAGATTTCCAGTTATTTACGATGTTTTCTAACAGGGACTTAAATAAAAAAAGCTACTGGCGAGTTACTGATGTGTATTAATAGTATACGGTATGTTTTTTTTTGTTTTTTGTTTTTTTACCGGGAATCTTATGCTAACTAACGAAACTGCAAAACAGGGGTGTGTTTCCCATAATGATGCTCTAAAGGGGGTGGTAACAACTTCTTTAAAGACGAACACAATAATTTCTTTGTACAGATTAAATTGTTTTACACACACATACATTTACGTGGCTGACGGGGAATAGAACGCAGAACACAGCCAGGAACTGTTTCGAACTACAGCAGGTGTATTTGCAAGCATACAAGTTTGTGACGCAGTTTGTGAATGTTTGTTGAAACGATGGACTTGGGAAACACCAAACATCAACAAACTATGTTTATAACGACTGAACTTGCGACCTTAGTTGGCTAACGATGGTTTTCAGAAACGCACCCCAGTATTGCTGCATCAGAATATTTTAGACATATGGGCATATTGGATAAGTGGAGCAAAGCCACAACACACACAACAACTGAATCTTCCGTAATTAAATGAATTTGATAAAAGGCGTGCAAGATTTTCACATTACAATGCGGTATTGTAAGTGATTTGCTGATATGCTGCAGCGGCCCCTTTAAATATGTATGCAATGTAGCAAATTTTGATGCTCTCGCCACCCGAGCTCTGAAAGCAGACAGCGTTGTCGCCGTGGTGGCCAGAGCAAACTTGGACACTCTCGCCGCCTTCAGTGTGAACGCAGAGTTATGAAACGGTTGTTGTTTAACCTTATTGGTGATTCCATGTACGTAATGTAATCGTAAGCTTGGCAAACAGTTTTGGAGAATATGATGTTTCCCCATTCATACAGAATGCCTAAGCACACTGCCAAAGAGGCTTTTCAAAGATGGCCGCCGAGTGAAATGACTTGCCTCAAAGGGACTTTGTTTAAACTCAGCCATTTTACATTAATTGAATTTCAATTAATTAGTTTTAATGAAACCAATACAAATTAAATATGCAAAGGATTATCAGTCATTAAGGCACTAATTGGAACAAAGCACTTTTTCCAACATCCAATATCTGAACAATCACGACTCGAAGAAATTACATTTGAAGCCGTTAGTTAACACAGAACCTCCGATAAATAACAACATTTCAAACACAGCTGCAAGTTTTCTTCTTTGTTTTCTCTCTCTCAGAAGGAACGAAAAACAAATACTTCTCCACAGAGATATACGGGATCAAAACAAGGCAATTGTAATGAAGCATTCGGACTGCGATGGAAAAAATGCAAACACAAAATTAAGAATAAAGCCGCAGCTAAGAAGGACATAAAAGGAGCGATCCATAAAAGATCAAATTCAAATGTATGCAAACCCAAGCTTTACAGGAGGATAAAATGTTATCATGGGAGGGAATACAAACAGATTAAGGATAAACCAAAGGGATGTTGAGACGTCAAATTAATGAGGAAAAGCACAACTGCGTGTGGCGATGTCCTCAAGGGACCACGTTTTCAGAGTTTTGTTCATGAGACCTGAGAATGGAGACCTTTTGAAGCCCGGCCTGAAAGCTCTTTCTCTTGGATAGCATACCTAGTGAGCAGGGCAAGTGTAAAAAGTAGGTTATGGAGATTTCGAGCACACGCAGATGCAGGTCAGGGCTGCTCAGCAGGTAATTTTTTTGTCCTGTATTATGAAGACACAAAGAGACTTGAGTGACTGTACGCAACGCTCAGAGCTCAAAGGGAGGAGTGATGTAACTTGCTAATCATTTTGCAGACACTTTTCTTTTATCAATAAAGCAATGTTCAGAACATTTGCAGATCACCTGGAGGCTTTTTGGGGGGATTAGATTTGAATGTTTTTGAATGTAAGATCTTACGCTCAGTCACTATAGCTACTGTTAAAAAGTAATGTAAAATCCGGTTACAATTTAAAGGGACGGGTTCCAGTATTTACAAATTTTAAAATGCTTTTTTAAAAGACGTTTAATATTTGAATATTATTGTTATTGTTATTGCTATTGTTATTATTATTATTATTATTATTATTATTATTATTACTATTATTATTATTATTATTATTATTATTATTATTATTATTATTATTATTATTATTAATAATAATAATTAATTAATCAATTAATCATTTTATTTATTATTGTAATGTTTTTAATCAAAACCTGCCTGTCACCAAACCTGCATTTATTTGTTAAAATAGTGTAAAGAAGGAGAAGTAATGTAAATTTCAACTTCAATTTAAAGAGACAAGCTACTGTATTTCTGCTTTAAAATGTTTTTGTTTCTTTAGATTTTAGATATAGTTATTATTATTATTATTATATTTTTATTGTAATGTTTTTGAATGGAACCTCTTATGCTCAGTCATCAAAGATACATTTAGCTTATGAAAAACACTGTAAAAGCAAAACTAATGTAAAACCCTATAAATTTCTTGAGACCTGAAAAGACTTTACAGACATAAAATACTCTTCTTGTATTTCTACATTTGAAAGTACAATAAATTAATGTAATATCAAACTAAACTCAAAGCATTAACAACGTTTTGATTTATAAACAGAAGAAAAAAAGCAGAAGTAATGTAAAATCCTTTTACAATTTAAAGGGACGGTTCCAGTATTTCTATATATTTAAAAATGTTTTTAAAGATGTTTGATTTGTTTTCATTGTTATTATTATGAATATATATATATATGTATATATATGTATATATATATATATATATATATATATATATATATATATATATATATATGTATATATATATATATATATATATATATATATATATATATATATATATATATATATATATATGTATATATATATATATATATATATGTATGTATATATATAAATTATATATATATATATATATATATATATATATATATATATATATATATATATATATAATATATAATTTATTATATATATAAATATATATATATATATATATATATATATATATATATATATATATATATATATATATATATATATATATATATATACACATTTTTTTTTTCGAATGTTTTTAATCAAACCCTGCATGCTACCAAACCTGCATTTATTTGGTAAAATAGAGTAAGGAAAGGTTTAAAGAATTTTAAAGGTACAAGCTTATGTATTTCTTTTTTTTTTTTTCAAAATGTTTTTATTCTTTAGATTTACATGTATTTTTTTATGTATTATTATCATATGGTTGGCACAATGGCTCAGTGGTTAGCACTGTCACCTCACAGCAAGACGATTGCCTGCTCGAGTCCTGGCTGGGTCAGTTGGCATTTCTGTGTGGAGTTTGCATGATCTCCCCGTGTTCACATGGGTTTCCTCTGTGAATGAGTGTGTATGGATGCTTCCCAGTACTGGGTTTCAGCTGGAAGGGAATCCACTGTGTAAAACATACTGTATGCTGGATAAAATGGCGGTTCATAATAATAATAATAATAATAATAATAATTATTATTATTATTATTAATTATTATTATTATTATTATTATTATTATTATTATTATTATTATTATTATTATTATGATATAGCTATATAATAATTATAATTATATATATAATTTTCAAAAATAATTTAAATTTCAAAAAATAAATTGTAAGACTTTTAAAAACCTTACATAAAAACATACATTTATTACATAAAAAATATTATTCTTTTTCGGCTTTAGCAACTTTTCAGCAACATTTTTAACCCTCTCAAGGCAGGCGTTGCTGATTTGCAACAGTTAAAAGCATAGACTTTGCCTGTTTCTAAAATTTAATTTGAGCCTGAAAGGGTT
The DNA here is from genome assembly GCF_052040795.2 of Danio rerio. Lineage (NCBI taxonomy): Eukaryota > Metazoa > Chordata > Actinopteri > Cypriniformes > Danionidae > Danio > Danio rerio. The sequence continues at coordinate 45,401,034 of NC_141021.1, read as the reverse complement.
GATAAGGGCATCTGAGTGATTTGGCTATCATCATTCCAATACACATATACATCCTTATATAGGTATTAAAAACGGCAACAGTCGAGGCAGAATAACATGCACTATCCTCAGATATAAAGGTAGGAGAGAACAGGAAGTGACTGGTTGAACATAAACACATTATGTTCAGGACTGGATGCAAGCGTACAGAGAAAAACACAAGCAGAACAAGAAAACAAGTTTGTTGTGGAAACAACGAAGCAAAGCCTCAAGGATATAGAACAATATATTCAGCCGGGCTGATTCTGAAGTGTGTGTTTGCAGCCGAGTGCAAGGATGAAGAACCAAATTTATTTTATTATGTGGGACGTGATGGACCATGACATCCTTGCGACCTTCACCTTCACATCAGCCTTTCTCGCCCTCTATAAAGTGCAAATTCTTCGTCTCCGGCTGAATGTGACATGCTGTAACCTGCGTTAATGAATAAACCCATGCCAATGTTTTGATGAGCACAGTTAAAAGATGGTGATTGTTAATAGGCACTGGAGAATTATGGGAAGGGCATCAATTAAAGAAGGTATAAAAGTCGTATTGTAGTTGCAGATAAAGCTATAGTCTTTAATAAGAGAGTGAAAATCAGTTCAATCTACTGTCAGAAAGACTTTCAGAAGACGGCCTTCATCATTGATCTCAAAGCCACTTTGTGTATGTTTGTGTGTGTGTAATTACTGATACTATAATGGCTATAATAATCACATACTGGCAACATTCTCAATTCTGTTAGCTAAATTCTGAAAGTATCTTTTGATATATCGCTACTGTGAAGGAAACAAAACATAATTTTGAATGGCTTATTTTTATTTATTATACTCATATATCTATGGTTCAATGATAAACTATTACCCCTCCTGATAAATGTTCATAACTTTTCAAATATTTTACAAGTGATGGCTATAGTTACACATTTTTACTGTACTTCCAGTATTTTTTATATTGTAGTTTGACTGGAACTGAATTTTATTTATGTATTTATTCATTTTAGGGTAAATATTATTAGCCCCCTTAATTATACATATTATATATAACTTTCGGGTACAGAACAAACTATCAAATGGCTTGACTAATACACAAAATCATTAACTAATTGAACCTAGTTAAGCCTTAAATTGCACGTTAAGCTGCATACTCTTGCTTGCCCAACAATTAGTAACATTTTAGGCCGACTGTCAAGACAAACTAAATTGGTTATTTAGAAAGTAGTTCAACTAAAGTACTATTACTACTATTATGTTTAAAATGTAATCTCTCATTAAACAGGACAGGGACATATTTTAAATATCATAACAATTTTGCAAAATGGCTAATAAATTTGACTTTAACTGTATATTAAATAAAAAAAAACATTTTTATGATCTTAAACTCAGCCCTACCACAATAATATAATTACAGACTAATTAATATATTGTTATGTATGTAATAATTTAATATACAATGGTGTAAAAAATGCTGATGATGATATGATGAATAATGATTTGTGTTGGGACAACAAGAAGGAAGTGAGTTAACCTATTAGTTCTTACAAATTGAAGTGGATTGAACAAAAAACAACTAAGTTTTCTCAACCAAATGTTATATGTTACAATGTGTATATGCAATGTGTGAAATCGAGCAATCTAAAGAATGGCTAGGAAATGTAAAGAATGCCTAAAATTGAACGTCAAAGTAAAACAGGCTGCTACTTCATGCATTGCCTAGGTTAGGGATGCCCAATCTCGGTCCTGGAGGGCCAGTGTCCAGCAAAGTTTAGTTCCAACCCTAAATCAGACACACCTGAGTTAGCTAATCAAGCTCCTACAAGGCTTTAAACATCCTTGCAGGTGTATTTAGGCAAGTTGCAGCTAAATTCTGCAGGACACCAGCCCTCCAGGACCGAGTTTGGGCACCCCTGGTCTAGGTATTCTATAGAAAGCAGAGTTGCTGTGTGACAAAGTATGTAATTGGCCTATCCCCGCAATTTTTCCCATTACTAATGTTGGGGGTGGTGCTTTGGTCGTTGTTTGATGATGGCAATCGAAGTGTTGAACGTTATTGTAAGTAAGACATTGTTTTGCTGATGTGAGGTTCCACTACCACATCACAGACAATATTGCCATAATTCTTCTCACAAAGTCAATTTATATTATCTGGCTGAGGTTCCACAGACGCTCTCCTGTAATATTTCATGGATTATTGTGCGACCATGTTGGAAGGCAGTGTAGTGTCAGTACAGGAATCACACCATGTTGACATGCAAAGGTGGTTCTACCATGAATTATCTCAAGTAGGAGCCAAGCTGCTAAAAACGTTTTTTTTTTTTTACTGAAAACATTTACCAGAAATTTCTCTTGACACTTTGCACAAAGTAATTCTATTTAAAGCTAGGAATTGTATAGAATGCATAGAAAAAGTATGCAAAATCTCTTAAAAGCTAAAACCATCAGGCATTCAACACATTTTCTAGGCATTCTATAAAATAGTGGGATTTCACACATTGGTAACATATATAAAGTTTTTCCCCTTTCCAAAAGAAAGACAGATTGCTGTGTTAATCATCACTCAATATCAATAAAAAAAAAAATATATATATATATATATATCAAAAAACTGTAAATCCGAAATCTGGGGGAACAGAATTGTAAAGTTATCTCCAATTAGTTAGTTAATTCCAAAGCCATATCACCCTGCAGCCCAAGATCGGTTACTCACTGAAACTAAGCAGGCTGAGCCTAGTGGGAGGCTCCCTGGATGGGAGACCACAACTATGTTAATGTTGGAAGTGGTGTTAGTAAGACCAGCAGGGGGTGCTTAAACTGCGATCTGTGTGAGTCCTAATGCCCCAGTATAGTGAAGGGAACCCTATATTGTCAGTGAGCGCAGTATTTCGGATAAGACATTAAACCGAGGTCTTGACACTTTGTGGTCATTAAAAATCCCGTGGCACTTCTCGTTAAGTCCTGGCCAAATTTCCTCCATTGCCCCTACCCATCATGGGCTCCCAATTATCCCCATGCACTGATACGGCTCTATTACTGTCTCTCCACTCCAGCTGGTGTATGGTGAGCGCACTGGCGCAGTTGTTCTGTGGCTGTCGTTGCATCATCCAAGTGGATGCTGCACACAGGTGGTGGAGTGGGGAGATCCCCCTCTCATGATTGTGAAGCGCTTTGGGTGTACTGCATGTTCATACATGATAAATGCACTATATAACTACACATTACTTACTTACAATCCAATTGTTTGTATATAAATTATATAAATCAAAATACGTTATATAAATCATCATTAAAGTGCTTAACACAATACAATTTATTCCAAACCATCTGAAACTGTATTTAAGTTTGTATAATTTAAAAGTCGCCAGTCACAAACCCATTCAAAACGACAAACAAGATGAAAGATATTCCAAAACCAAAAAAATAAAGCTTCTGATGTTTTGATCTTCAAATAAAGCTATGATATGGCTTCAGAAATGTTGACTGCGGCATTGCAGTTTATTCGAAATACACCACAAAAAAAGGAGGATTTGGTGAATCATGATAAAAGCTGCAGAGTGATGTTTCTTTGTGAGAGTGTTGTCTGAATTTTATAAGGGGGTAGAAGAAAAAAGTATGGAGTCAGCATAAAAGACTGCTGCAAGCACTTAGCGTGTCTTAGATTTCCAGCGCTTTAAACTAAGCATGTCTTAAGCATTAAGAAAGATGATTTTTGTTCCTCGTCCTGAAAGTCACAGGTGGTAAGACGGAGAGAGCGAAACCTCGGTCCCCTCATTTTATTAACACAAGTCCATTCTCTAATGCAATCTCTGCTAATTAAGGTCACCATACCCACATCATAAATATTTCTCTACACCCACACGAGGTCTGCTAGCTGTGGCAGCACAGCCTGGGGCTTGGAAAGATAGCTCTGTCTTTCTCTCCTTCTCTTTCACTCTCCTTCTATCAAGGCCAAGAGAAGAATACATCTGGTAATTAGCAGTTTTTTTCTCTCTCTGACTTTGTAGGCAGATGGGAGGAATTACTTCCAAGATGGTTAAATGTTCACATGTTGACCACTGAATGAAAATGTTTCCATCCTATATGCAAGCACCTACTATATCTGCTAAAAATACATGTATATCATGCAGCACATACAATAGAAGCCGCTCGATGATAATGCGATACAGTTATATAAGAGTATTGATTATGAACTGTGACCTTTAGGGCTTTGAGACTAACCTGAATGAATGGTGGTGAGTGACAGCCTTGGCATTTACCTCGTTTTCTGTTCACACATTGTTATATTTGCAGATTTTTGTTTTAGATTGATTTTGAGCAACGGGGTCGCCGTGTGACAATCGCGTGTGCGCAAACTGACAGTTTTGAAGATGTGATCTTTTATGGATCTTTTTGTACTTACAGGGTTAGCTCACCTCATTTAATCGTTTATTAACCTTCATGTTATACAAAACTGACAGGAAATCTGCTCATCTTCTAAATAGCAAGATATTTTCTTCATCTGATGTATTTAATTGATTTAATTTGAAAGAGGAAATTAATGAAATAATTTAAAATAATGTAAAAAACTGTTTTTATTACAGCTGAGCTAAAAGAAAATACATTCTCTAGAAGACAAAAAAGTAAAAAAAAATAAAAATTATTGAATAAATAAATAATTAAAGGGCACCTATGGTGAAAAATCTACTTTTAAAGCTGTTTGTACAGACATGTGTGTAGGTATAGTGTATATACTGTCATATTTGGGTGATATAAACACACCCAGTCCTTTTTTTTTTTTTCAAATTTAACAACATAAAAAACGGTGGACCAATTAGAGCGGTTTTCAGACTGACTGCAACTTGACGTAGGAGTGTGGTCCCCTCGCCCACCAATATTGATTGACAGGCGCGTCTCCATAGTAACGCATATCATATCAACAAGACCGCACTTGTGCAAAGCAACAGGGAATAAAGGTCTGTTCATTTTGCTACTGTAGGTCAAACGTGATCAGGAGTGAGTTTTACAGGTTTAAAATGTTTTAAAACAGTGCATGATTGTAATGAGTTACAGCGATTCACTACATCAGCACAGCCGCAAATCAGAACAATTATAAAAGAAGACGCTTCAATCCCGCTTTGTGGACATTGAATCAAGTTTAATTTGTACATTAACATAACAGATATCTATACAGCAGTGGAGATTAAGCTGTATCCTGTCACATATGCGTGCAAAAACAGTCCAAAGCTAAACGCTCGCCCTGTCTCTCTCTATCTGTGTGTGTGTGTGTGTGTGTGTGCACTATGTGTGTGTGTGTCTTTGCTATGTGTGTGTCTCTGCGCTGTGTGTGTGTGTCCTCGCTGTGTGTGTGCGTGAACAAATACTGATTGGTGAAGTTCGTACTGTAGTATTTCTCACAAACGTTACGTGAGATCTGCTTCCTGAGGCAGCCGAGGGCGGCGATTGAGGCATGTTGCCTTGGGATTGACAGGCACTTGGGAACGGTAGGTGGGGAGGACTAGCCTTAAAGGCCCAGTACAAAAAAACAGCGGAATGAACTGCCAAATTATCCAGCGTATGTTTTTACACAGCAGATGCCCTTCTGGCTGCAACCCATCTCTGGGAAACATCCATACACACTCATTCACACTCATACACTATGACAATTCACCCTACCCAATTCAGTCTTTGGACTGTGTGGGAAACCGGAGCACCCAGAGGAATATCACGCGAACGCAGGGAAAACATGCAAACTCCACACAGAAACGCCAACTGACCCAGCCGAGGCTCGAACCAGCGACCTTCTTGCTGTGAGGCAACAGCACTAGCTACTGCGCCACTGGGTCGCTTATACCTTATTTTATTATGCATAATTAATAAAATATTATAGAGTGTTTGTATATTTACATCTTTAGAGTTTTTACACAGGTAAAACAATCTGCATGTATCAATCGGTGCCCTAATTTACAGTAATCCATTTCAAAACACTGGATTATGGAAACAAATTAGGATGCAAATACACTTTCCGGTCAACCTAAACCAAACAAACAGAAACAAACAAACATTACCAAATGGCCTACAAAAAGTGTATCTAGGCAATTAATTATATATAGAGTAAGTTGACAACTCACTCGAAAAACAATCGGAGGATTATTTAATTCATTCATTCATTCATTTTCTTTTTGGCTTAGTCCATTTATTAATCTGGGGTCGCCATAGTGGAATGAACCACCAACTTGTCCAGCATTGCTTCTAGCTGCAACACATCACTGGTAAACATCCATACCCACTCAGTCACACAGATATGGTCAGTTTTAGCATACCCAATTCACCAATTTTGTTTGTACTTTTGGATCGATGCCTTGTTTATGACTTTATGACAGTTTTTTTTTGTATACTATGATTTTGGAATGCCCTATTTGATTTGTAATTTTTCCTGTTTTTGCCCACGATTACCTGCATAAAGTAAATTATTATTATTAAGCTGCACTTGGATCCTGCCTCTCTTGTCTTAGCAATGCTTAGACCCAACCGTGACAAATAATATAATATAATATAATATAATATAATATAATATAATATAATATAATATAATATAATATAATATAATATAATATAATATAATTAAATAAATATAATATAATATAATATAATATAATATAATATAATATAATATAATATAATATAATGTAAGATAATATAATATAATATAATTAAATAAATATAATATAATATAATATAATATAATATAATATAATATAATGTAAGAAAATATAATATAATATAATATAATATAATATAATATAATATAATATAATATAATATAATATAATATAATATAATATAATATAATATAATAGAATAGAATATAATAGAATTAAATAAATATAATATAATATAATATAATGTAATTTAATAAAATATTATATTAAAACATATTACAATTATTAAACAATTATTAAAAACATAATTAATTCAATGTGCCAAGCTCCAATAGAGTCCATTAACTTTCATATTCAAAATATACTTATATTTTGGTTTCACAGACATATGAAAACATATAAAGCATTTTAAGCCATCCCCGCATTTCAAAATGACAAACAATAAAGTATTTTAGCTCTAAATAAATGGCCTTTCAAATGCAAAAACCAGACCCATTTTTATTGACCTTTCCTAATGCTAGCAAAACAGCGGCGTAACCCAAGCAGACACGAAAATGCTAAAAGCAGCTGGTGTGGAGGATGCTCTTAAGTCAGCAAAAGCAATAAATGCATGTAAATATGCGAGAAATCATATGAGACTTTGCAGAGGAAGAGATACACAGGTCAGTGAGTCACGGTGCATAAAATAACAAAGTGCATAACACTACACCGCTTTCCCCATTGACAGCTGACTTATGTGTGTGGGATGTTGTGCCAATTCACGCGTGCGCCACAGAAGGCAGAGACAAAACAGGACCGAGACAATACAAGTGTGTCAACAGGTTTACGTTAATAACCCACATTTCAGTGGTGCTACATTCTGCAAATAATTCAATAACCTTTTTAAAATTGGCAGGTTTTTCAGAGTGCAATGCATTACAGGATTGCGGAACAAAAGAACGGTGGAACCAGACATTTGCAGAGTGCAAAGAGAATAGGAGAAAGTGTTATTTAAAACGTATTGAAATCATTAAGCTTAACTATTAAGTGAATGTCAGAGCGGCTCTCAGAAGAGATAAGACCTTCATCAGGCTCACATTTACCAGCTTGTATTTTAGAGGATGAAATCGTTGTAACATTTCCCAAGATTATTGCTTTACAAATAAAATATAATCCATATTCATATTCATGTCCCATTTCTGCTGCTATTGATTGCAAGCGAGCGAGAGAGAGAAAGAAAGAGAGAGACACGCACATGCACAGAATTAAAGATTCTTACAAATGTGTACTTGAATGTTGCTTATTAAATATACTGTTTATTATTATTGTATTATTACACACACATATACAGCCACTGGCCATTTTATTAGGTACACCTTACTAATACCACGTTGGACCACCTTTTGCCCTCAGAACTGGCTTAGTCCTTCGTGGCATAGATTCAACAAGGTACTGGAAATATTCCTCAGAGATTTTGGTCCATATTGACATGATAACATCACACAGTTGCTGCAGATTTGTCGGCTGCACATCCATGATGTAAATCTCACCTTCCACCACATCCCAAAGATGCTCAATCGGATTGAGATCTGATGACTGTGGAGGCCATTTGAGCACAGTGAACTCATTAGCCCCTTTCACACATACAGACCTTTCCGGAAAATTACCGGCAATTTTCCGGAAAGGTTGTATGTGTGAACAGGCCCTTTTTGAAAATACCGGTAAATTCGTTCTGGCTATTTTCCGGAAAGAGATGTTGTAACATTACCGGTAATTTGCCGGAATGCTGCGCTGTGTGAATGCAGAAGGAAAATTGCCGTAATAAGCGCGTCCACGTCTAGAACGGGCTGACGTGAGACACCTGCTTTAGCCAATCACAACAGTCAGACGCATTCACGTGCGCGCGGTTTATGAGAATAAAAGCCTTTGAATATTTTTTCCAGACACCTTTAGCTGCTAGATGTTAGTCAGATAATGTTTCTATGTTCCTTCTTAATGCTGTGTAAATAATAAGCGATAAAATGTTTATGATAATCCGTTGTTTGTTTACCTTCAAGCTTTGCGTGTGCCCGTGAGCGCCCATAGCGCCAGCACACACACATATCAAAGTGTTTCCCTATGTTTTCATTAGAGTTGTACTCAATACTGATCCATCCGAAGAGTTTGTAATGTAGTCAAATGTTTACAAACACAAGCGCAGCCGTTTAGAGGTCATTTCTGGTTAATGATGTCAGAATTTACCGGCATTTTGCGATGGATGTGTGAATGCTCTTTTCCGGAAAAATTCCGTAACGTCCTCGCCTGTGTGAACAGCGTTTTTTTGAATATACCGGTAAAGTAGTTCCGGAAATTTTCCGGAGATTTACCGGTATCACTGTGTGAAAGGGGCTAATGTCATGTTCAAGAAACCAGTCTAAGAAAAGGGATGGACATGGTCAGCAACAAAACTTAGTTATGCAGTGGCAGTGACAAGATGCTCAATTATTACTAATGGGACCAAAGTGTGCCAAGAAAATATCCCCCACACCATTACACCACCAGCAACAGTCTGGACTGTTGATAGAATGAAGGATGGATCCTTGCTTTCACGTTGTTGATGACAAATTCTGACCCTACCATCCGAATGCTCCAGCATAAATCGACACTCATCACACCAGGAAATGCTTTTCCACTCTTCTATTGTCCAATTTTGGTGAGCCTGTGTAAATTGTAGCCTCAGTTTTCTGCTGACAGGAGTGGTGCCTGTTGTGGTCTTCTGCTGCTGTAGCCCATCTGCCTCAAGGTTTAACATGTTGTGCATTTAAAGACGCTCTTCTGACTAGTTGTTACTTGAGTTACTGTTGCCTTTCTATCCGCATCAACACAAATTAGCACCCACAAAACTGCCGCTCACTGGAAATTTTCTCTTTTTTGGCAATTCTCTGTAAACCCTAGAGATGGTTGTGTTTGAAAATCTGAGTAGATCAGCAGTTACTGAAATACTCAGACCATCCTGTCTGGCACCAACAATCAGGCCTCGTTCAAAGTCACTTAAATCACCTTTCTTCCCCATTCTGATGCACAGTTTAAACTGCAACAGATTGTCTTGACCATATCTATATGCCTAAAAGCATTGAGTTCTTGCCGTGTGATTGGCTGAACATAAATTTGTGAATTTGTGTTAACGAGCAGTTGAACAGGCGTACCTAATAAAGTGGCCTATAAGTGAGTATAGATCATTTTGAGGGATGTAAACAACAACAACAAAAAAATGGTTCCAGTGTATTTCCTGTTTTACATTTTTATTTTTATAATTCTGAAAATCCAGCCGCATATTGACAAATAATGTTATGGTAGCTGTTTTAACATTAAGTTATGACTGAATTGCCTCTTGTTACAGTTAAAATAGTTTGACAACAAGCAGGAAATGTTCATGGGCCAATAACATGACCACATTGAAATGGTCTTACTGTAATCCTTACAAATAATTTGGTTATACAAAACAAGTTTAAATTGAGAAAGAGCCTACTTTATCATCACTATCAATTTCTTTTTTTTTTCAATGATAAAAATGTTCAATAACATAATACAAAGCTCTTGTATGACAATATAGTCCTTTAAATATTTAAATAGTCTATAGCTTTGTAAAAAAAAATATAATACTTAAATACCTTGATTTATTTATAGCAGCAAAGACCCTTTCAACATTATATGCAGATTTTCTTGCGCAATTTCATCTTTTCTGCTAATATAGAGGACATTTTAGCTTTGTCCAAAATGAGAGAGAGAAAGAAAGAGAGAGGGAGGGAGAGAAAGATTTGTCTTTTCTTTTTTTCCCAGTAGTATAGACATTGCATCAGGGTAAAGCTGTGACGTGTGACCTCTATTTCATCAGACTCCTTGACCCCAGCAGGAAACAGTGACTATTGATCGGCTGGAGGAACGGACATGAGCCGCTCGGCTGTTCTTTATTCTGAGATCATACCAGTGAGGGAACATTTTATTTGATGAAGTCAAAGAACGACACTCCCTTCAGGACAACTCTCTCTCTCTCTCCCTCTCTGTGTGTGTGTTCTTAACCTTAGCTATGCTTTGGGGACAAATTTGCTGAAAATGTCCCTGGAATGCTCTTTAATCTGACAAAACTCATTTTGGGGAGATGTTCTAAAAAAGAAAAAGAGGTGGATAAATAATCATTTTATTTGTATACATAGGTTCAATCTTTCGTTGGGTTTAGTTTTTTGACATGTGAGGCATACAAATAAGAGAACATTTGTGCATATTTTCAGTTATAATTTGCATATTGGTCAAAATAATTAATTCACAAGGCCAAATAAATATTGCTGCTCAAATAGCCTCAACAAGAACCACATCAAAAACACATTCATTACAATAATAAATCGTTCTGAAAAGATTTGACGTTAATTGCATGGGATCATTTTGCCAAGTCTAATTCAAGAACAGCGATGCTGAGCATTTTGCAACTTGATGTTAAAAGTTCTCCCATCTCTCTAGAAGCGCAGAGAAGTGCTCTGTCGGATCAGTTACATTATTGATACCAAGCTCAAAATTGAGTGCTGAAACCAGTGTTCTTGAGTCAAAATCAGATTGCTCCTTAAGCTCTGCTTTTGTAAAGTAAGCATCTAAATGCCACTCACAGGATTTGACAGCAAATATAATATCTGGGTTTCGTGAGCAGTTTTTTGAAACCCTTGTTTAAGAGTGCATGGACCATACGATATGTAGTAGTGTACTGTTTGTTCTTTTTTATATACTGTACAGAAAAAAAACAAGGTTCAAATGCTGAAAAAGTCGATAGACCCTTTTCATATGATGTTGATGATGCTTTTCAAAAGTCATCAGTATCCTAAATCCTCCAATTTTTTATATTTAGATGTACTTTTTAAATGTGTGCCGATTTATTAAGCTGTGCTTTGTATTATATTATATTAGCATATCAAATTACAAAAAAAAACACTACATAATGGCTTTGCGTCAAAAAAACACTGCAAAATTGCAAATCCATTTGATGTCAAACATCCAGACATCCACACATCGATGCCCTTTTGACCACAACTATTGACACAAAAAGCATTATAACATTATGACATAAGAAATGTTTTACTCATCTGAAAGATTCAATTCCAAATTCCAAGTTTTCATTGGATTTTATGCGTGTGAACCACCTTGATGTGAAAATGACAGCAAATTCATATCTCTGTTCATTTCTTTTAGCTAATTGTGTAATTGATTTTTGACATGTTTTTTTAAGATGTTAATATGATGTTGTTGATCGATGTCTGCACGTTTTTGACATCGTTTTGAGAATGTCCACTGGGCATGAGCAAGACAATACGTTTGATATTATTCTTTTTCCTTGCTGTCGTCATGATTTTTATTTTTATTTTTTGAAAACACCATTGTGGAAATTTTATTTTGTTATTTAAGCAAATTGGAATTCAATATATATATTTGCAAACTTCTGCTGCTGAGAAGACCATAAATGTGAAAAAGGTTTATACTAGTGTGTGCAAAAGTGAGTGAGAGATCATGATTTATCCCCCTACAAGTGATACTCTAATGCCAGCACAAACTTTTGTTCAGTATGCCCTTTTACATATTTGATGTATCAACCTCAAACACCAACCTCCAGATAAGCACATTTTTCTGCTCAATTTTCCTGTCACCATATTGCTTTTCAATAATAGCAATGAACCACATCTTTGAAGTCAAGAGATATATTAAACAGGGCACAAACATCAACAATACATTAAAAACATGTCAAAAATGTAATGCAACTTTATGTCAAAACATTGTTGCCCATTTGACATCCACACATTGATGGCCTTAAAACAACCGAAATGACTCTTAAATTATTATAATATAAAAAAGTCTTTAAACTTTACATCTTTTTTTTTTTTTTAATCTGTAAACTACCTCAATATCAAAAGACATCAAATAGACATCTAACACTGACACCAAAAAACATGTTAAAGTGTATGTGTTTTTGACGCTGATATATACATACATACTTGTATGTATGTACCAGGGTTGTTTATATCGAAGCTGATATTTAGCCACACCATGTTAGTGTTTCGTAACATCTAATTTTAACGAGGTGGGTCATTAGCTCAAGGCTCAACTCCCAACCTGGAGGACCAGAACACAAATACACAATATACGAACAATTTAGCTTAACCAATTCACAAAGCACATAACTTTGGACTCCCGGAGGAATCCCACAAAAACACGGGGAGAACATGCAAACTCCACACAGAAATGTCAACTGACCTAGCCGGGGCTCGAACCAATGGCCTTGTTGTTGTGAGGCAGCAGCGCTACCCCTGCACCGATGTGCCGCCCTTTTGATTACCTTATCAAGGTAGTCAAGTGAAGTTTTACAAATCAATTCCAAGAGGATCACGTGATTGATTATGGCTGGTCCCACATCAACAATCATTGATAAACCAATCGAATGAATCGAAGCCTTCAATAAATAGCCCAGTTTGTCTTACCTCCATTGTTTTCATTTTTGATGAATCCCCCATCCACTTCATCTCTCCCTTTCCTCCTTTACCATGGGGAGCTCTCTATCTGATCTCAGACCCCTTTCTATGCTATGCAACCAAGCGAGAGCCCTGGGCTATCTCTAAGCTCAGAGTTCTATCCCGGGACAGCACGCATTAGCTGAGTGTTAACACTTGAAATGACATCAAATGTAGTTACAATTTTACATGTTTTTTTTTATGTTGTTATGACATCAAGGTGGATGCTGGATATGGTCAAGACTGTAAATTATATATATATATATATATATATATATATATATATATATATATATATATATGCACTACCTGACAAAAATGGCCTTGTCCCCATGTTACCTATCCATGTTGTGGGAATGAAACGTCAATAAATACGTCAGTAAAAAACTTGACTGTAGTTGATCTTTTTGTATCACAAGTGGTTTATATGAAAGGAAAATGCCTCTACAGTATGCTTAATATCCCAAATAACTATTTGATTAGGACAGTCATAGTGCAGTGAAATAAGAATTAATATTGTGTATGACTCCCATGAGCTCGGATGACAGCATTCATACATCTCTGCAATGACAAATAACTTATTAATAAAGTCGTCTGGAAAAGAAAGTGTTCTTGCAGGACTTCATCAAGATTCTTGGGATTAATCTTCAATGCCTTCTCCATCTTACCACAGACATGCTTAATAATGTTCATGTCTGGTGACAGGGCTGGCCAATATTGGAGCTGAGGTGGAGGCTGAAGTATGAGAGGGAGCGCCATCCTGCTGAAGAGTTTGCCCTCTCCTGTGGTTTTTAATGTATTGGACAGCACAAATTTCTTGATACCTCAGGCTGTTGATGTTACCATCCACTCTGCAGATCTCTCAAACAGCCCCATCCTGAATATAACCCCAAAATTTCTGTAAGAATCTTGGGTCTATGTGGGTTCCAATAGGTCTTCTGCAGTATGTGTGATGATTAAGATGCAGTTCAATGGATGATTCATCAGAAAATTCTACCTTCTGCCATTTTTTCAAATAATCAACTAGAAGTCAAGTTATTATATGTTGCTCTTATAACTGGGATTAACGACAAGACTTTTGTCAGGTAGGATATATACAGTTGAAGTCAGAATTATTAGCCCCCTATAAATGTTTAACAGAGCAAGAAAATTTTCATAGTGTGTCAAATAATATTTTTTTTCTTCTGGAGAAAGTCATAATTGTTTAATTTAGACTAGAATAAAAGCAGTTTTAATTTTTTTAAAATCCATTTTATGGTCAAAATTATTGAGCTATTTTTTAAAAATTATTTTATTTATTTATTTATTTTTTTGCGATAGCCTACAGAACAAACCATCATTATAAAGTATAATACCTAATTACCCTTACCTGCCTAGTTACCCTAATTAACCTAGTTAAGCCTTGAAATATCACATTAAGCTGTAGAGAAGTGTCTTAAAAACACATCTAGTCAAATATTATTTCCTGTCATTATGGCAAAGATAAAAAAGATCAGTTATTAGTAATTAGTTTTTTTAAATTATTATGTTTAGAACTGTATATATATATATATATATATATATATATAAAAAAATCTCTCCGTTAAACAGAAATTGAGGAAAAAAAATAAACAGGGGGGCTAATAATTCAAGGGGGCCAATAATTTTGACTTCAACTGTATATATTGGTGGTTGTCTCCCATTGAATGTTTTCCAAGTTTACCCATCTATGACAACTTCTGCTGCTGAGAAATCCATAAATTTGAAAAAGGGTCCTAGTAAGTGAGAGATCACAATATACCCCTTCAAGTGATACTCTAACACCCGCTCAAACTTCTGTTCAGTATGCATTATATGCCCTTTTGCATTTTTGACATATCAACCTCCAACACCAACCTCCAGATAAGAAGCCATTTTTCCTCAGTCACCACGTTGCTTTCCGATAATAGCAATGAACCACATCTTTGAAGTCGAGTCATGAAAGATATTAAACTGGTGGGGGAAAAATGTTAAAGCCATTCCCTGGTGTCATTCCCCCCTGTGATCCAAATCCTTGTTATCAAATACAAATTTGTCATTACAGAATTGAGCTCCACTGCCTCATATTCTGCCTTTAAATTGCCTGGGTTTCGGCGGACGGCTTCCTAAAGGCCACCTCGTGCTCTGACTGATAGTGGCCTGCGGTGCCCCAGATAAGAATCAGACTGAATGAGACGAGGGAATGAAGTGAAAGAGTGTTATATGTTACTCACCTCCACCAGCTTGTTGGCGTGTTCACGGAAGACCTGCGCATACTCCTTAACCTCTTTCTCGTTTCCGCTCTTGGCCGCCTCTATCAGTACCAGCAGAGGAACGTTGGTCTCCAGGAAGGAGTCGGATATGTGGTCCATAACGGCCTTCCTTAGCTAGAGAAAAGAGAGAAAGAGTTGGGATCAGCTTCTGTCCTACACAAACTGTCCAGCACTTGAACCTGTACTTAGAGCTCCCGCTTTCGAGCATTTACAAGCAGTGCACTCCAGGTTTAACACTTTTTCTAATGGAGAGCTTAAGAGTGTTCTTGCGATAAAAACAGCTAGATGGAGCGCAATGTGACTGAACAGAAGGTGCATTTATAGGTAGGTGCATTAGCACTGTTATGTAAACACTCAATACACTTGAGATGCTTCAAGAGTGTCTGCAAAACCCGGGGAATCACACTGTTCAAATCCAACTTAATTGTAGTTTTCCACTGGAAGTGTGTTATTTGAAATACACTGTTGTGAACAACAACAACAGCAATTATTGCTATTTATTGTACAGATCCACATTACCTGATAATTTTTTACCATGTTCCTTAGTAAAACTGTCCCCCAAGACAACAGTTGTACCCTATCAAAGAGCTTAGAATGACCAAGAGGCGAAACTCAATAGAATGCTCCATTGCAACAGCAGCGCCCAGCAACAGCCCCAGATTCCGCTATTTTGGAGTGAAAGCGATCGGCTGTCCACTGGATCTTTTTGCTGTTGTGATGGAAAACTGCTGCTATGTTTTTTATTTATTTATTTTAAAAGTGCACTAAAGCTGAGATACAACCTAAAAAGACGACAATACAACACTTACTATCACAATCATCAGCACTTTTAATAGTTTATTTTACAGACTTATAATATGCTGTAGTTCTATTGGAGTTTTTTTTATTTCAAAACGGCCACCCACCATCTAGTGGCTGTTTCCCAAATTACACTCGAGTGTCGCCTCTTTGTGATTCTATGCTCTTTGACCCTATGCCAGAAGTGTTAACACCAGAACTACCAAGGAGGCCACTTTGATCATTTTTAATTTTTAAAATTTAATAACTTTGTTGAAATAAAACACACATATCTTTAATACCCTAACTTTTCCTAAATATGTGTCTATTTTTAATAGCACTGTTATTTTATTAAAATTACAAAACAAAAGACTTAGGAGTGTTTCTACATTTAATTAACATGGCAGTCAAAACGATTGACTACTTTTCCTTGTTACTTTAAATATGCATGCCTCTATTGCCTAGCAACTTCCTGCTAACATTAGGTTGGCAAAAATTTTATTTTACTTCAGATAAGTCTCTCAAAACAGCAAATTCTATGACACAAAATCCCTTCTTCCCTTATTGTGAAAGTGAAAATGACAGTGAGGTGCGGACATTCGCAGGAGGTCCAGTAGTCGAACTATACATTTATCGCCTGCATTACCAAAAAGATTGTATTTTTAGGGTGATGACTTAGTTAAATATGATGACAGACATTCAAAGCTTAATTTTAATCTGTCAAAAGAAGCTTTGAATGTAAATATGATGTGACAACTTGATGTCTTACAACGGTCAGAATGACTGCCATGATAATTCTATTAGTTAAAACATTCTGGTAGTTCCAATGTTACAAATATGAAGAAAATAAATTAAGAAATAAAACATAAATTAATAAATAAATAAGTAAATAGATAAACAAACAAACAAACAAACAAACAAATAAATAAATAAATAAATAAATAAATAAATAAATAAATCATTTTAATTTTGGGGTTATTTTAAAAGTTAAAAGACAAAAATAATTCAGTTTTATTTTTATACCGCTTAATGGTCAAGGATCATTTTTGACAACGTAAGGGTTAACATTTATATAATTATTTGGTTTCCTAAAACAGAATGTAATGTAATTTATGCTTGTTTTGATTTTAATCTTCAAGTCAATCTACAAATTTATTAGGATATATAAATATATATTTTTTAAAGTCTGTTCAATATAGAAATGTATTGGGCTAAGGCCTTAAATCTCACTTCTCAAAGTGAACCAGATTTAAAAATGTACTTTAAAAAGTACATTTACATTTTTCTTCCATCCCCCTGGGTCTCAAACCACCCTGTGGGAAACACTTCCCAAGCTGTAATTTTCAAAAAGTAAATTTCAAGACGCTAATATCAAAAAGTCTTAAAAAAAAAAGAAAAACACCTACTTTTTTTAATTAAATGTTATTTATGTTGCTTCAAATACTGTCATTTCATGGAATTTATAAGTTGTAGTATTGTTAATGTAGGATATCTATAATCTATTGTGCTCCAAAACAGTGTCAAATTTTGCACCTAGAAGATAGAAAACTGTCACTTTCGCCCAAATGGATCAACGGTTTTATTCAGATCACCATCAACTATAGTTTCTCATCACATAATAACCAATCAAATGATTTCTAGTATCTGTCATGCCCCGCCCCTTTCAAGTGGCTTCTCATTTGCTTTTAATTTGATGCACTATTACTGCCAGAGATGTGACAAAACTAATCACTATTGGCTGTTTTTTTTTTTAAGGGAACATAGCTACACTCTGTACCACCATCTCTTGATATTTTGGTTCAGATTATGTCAAACATCAGATTAAAAATGCATATTTTAAAGCACTTCATGGGACCTTTAAAGCAAATTGGTCAACAGTGTTATTCAAATTATAACAAAGCTATGACCAGCTATGAAAGATTTGGTATATCACTGCACCACATTCCTAGCCCACAGTTTCCCATTTTTGGATGAAATGTTACTGCATATTAAAGGCTTCTATTTCATGTATGATACTATAAACTAAAATACAGAAAACAATCATTTATTAAAAATAAGCTGACCAGTTTTTAAGAAGAAATATTAGTTACTGTTGAAATAAATGGGCAGCGCATTTCATTTTTATTCAAGCTTCATCGGATGAGGCTTTTACTGATTCTATTACTGTTATACTGCCAGGAATAACTATTTCTCCATAGCAAAAAGACAGCAGTAATACATTAATGCATTCATATGTTGCTTTAATATTGATATTGTGTGCTAACATTTTTATAAAAAGCAATAAGGTGCTCGAGAGCTTGCTGAATTGTGAATAAGTCACGGCCTACCATATTTTACTGCCTACAGAATACATGGATTCTATGTCTAGGCATAGCCAGCAAGTAAACTTTGTCAGCATCTAAAAAGAAAACTGAAGACAAGGAAGGAATAGTAAGCAACTTAAGGTTAAGTGCCTTGCTTAGGGGCACAATGCTAAAAGCTCACGGCTTGCTAATTGCGGTGATGAAGCTAGCAACCTTTTGGTCACTAGCCCTGAGCATAACCCAGCCTCACGTCAACTTATAACACAGAGGGATGCATTTAGCCTCGAGCTAAGAGAAAAGCCTAATATATCTCCTGATTTGCAAATATTAATACAACTATCATTAATGTTATAGCTACACAATCATCAGCTATTTTTATTTCATTCTAATTATTAGTCTAACGCAATCACGCAGTCATCAGCATAATTCACAGCTAAATGCCGAAAGAGCATTGTAGGCTCTTCTAATGGGGCTCTAGGTAGATTCCCACGACATGTGTCCTCTAATGGATGACGGGAAACACTCCTAACAAGCAATAATTATCATTCAGCGAGGCGCGCACATATCTTAACCAATTAAAAACCCTGAGCTAGGCTATGGTGGGCAGACAGTAATGATGAATTATGGCTAAAGACGACGCATAATCCATCACTGGCAAGAAACTTGGCCAGTCAGAACTTAAGCCGCCCTTTAAAGGAGACATGTCAGGATTTTTCCCACTCTTTCTCAGTTCAGCAGTCTGAAAGATTTAGCTAAAAAATCAAAAGAAGTGGGGTGTTTGTTGTGGGAATTATTATGAGTTTTGAGTTCAGGAGTTCTAGGAATTAATAAGAGAAGTTCACCAATAGTCCAATTCTTCATATTTAAAGTACAGCTTATTTACAGTTGAAGTCAGAATTATTAGCTCCCCCTGAATTATTATAGCCCCCCTGTTTATTTTTTTTCCCCAATCTCTGTTTAACAGAGAGCAGATTTTTTTAACACATTTCTAAACATAATAGTTTTAATAACTCATTTCTAATAACTGATTTATTTTATCTTTGCCATGATGACAGTAAATAATATTTGACCAGATATTTTTCAAGACACTTCTATACAGCTTAAAGTGACTTCTAAAATCATTTTAAGCTGTATAAATTAAAAAAAAATAACCTTAAAATGGCTTTTAAAAAATTGCTTTTATCCTAGCCAAAATAAAACAAATAAGACCTTTTTCCAGAGGAAAAAATATTATCAAATATACTGTGAAAATTTCCCTAATCTGTTAAAGACCATTTGGGAAATATTTAAAAAAGAAAAATCAAAAGGGGGCTAATAATTCTGACTTGAACTGTATACACTTCGAGATGTGAGAATATCTTCAACCAATGGTTATAAGTGAAGAGAAAGTAATTAATAAAAAGGCAACCTATATTGATAGCAGTTTTATAAAATATGTAGGTTTCAAAAAGGAAAACAGCTTTAAGACATTTACACAAGAACAGCAAACTCAAAATGTAAAATACGCATCATGTCTTGCTATGTCTATCTAAAGAACTGCAGCTCAAAGAGAAAGGAAATATTTTACAATACATATAAGCCTGACAAGCTTTTATTTGATAAATTTACATTTTCCATCATATTATGATGTTAAATAATCACATCAGCACCTGAGCAAATGATAAGCTTTTGGGTTCAATCCAAATGTGGTCAACAATTACAATTTTTTATTACAAAGTAGTTGTCGGTGTCACGATCGCCAGAGGAAATGTTGCCCCGCTGCATATCACTTCTGGTATTCCCGGAGAACTCCAACTACCAGGATGCTGTGCGACAATCAACACCCGCTCCAGCTGGCTATCATCTGGAAACTCACTCAACACACAAGTGATCTCCAGCGGAGTAACATCTCCGCTGGTGATAGTGACAGTTGGGTTGATTCTTTGTTGGAATTTTAATTTTTAATTTTTTTCATTTTCACCCAAATTTTAAGATTGAAACAAGGCAAAAAATAGATTAAATATCTGCAGTGTTTGCAGAGTTTAATCAATAATTGTATGTACCATTCTCAAGCTAATGAATAATAGAAATGATTGAGTAATATTTAAGTTGGTCAAATTTTACTATAAGTTTGTATTAGTTAACCCTCAGGGGTCTGAGGTGATTTTGGGGTCCTCGAGAAGTTTTGACATGCACTGACATTTGTGTTGTTTTCAGTATCTTAAAAACATGTTAGTGACTAAAGTGTATATATAACACCGTAAACAGCACAAGCTGGGCTACAAAAATATCTAAGCAGCATGTGTGTATGTGATTGTGTTTTTGAGAAAAAAATGTTTATGTGTGGTTAGTGAAAATATATTTATCACATTTTTTATCTTTCACTGTAGAAAAATACAGATTAGGCTAAATCAAATTAACCTTATGGATCATTTTAACTTTTATTATATTAAAATTACTTACAACAGCTTAACTAGTTTAACAATCATGTTTAAACCAGTTTAGTTAAAGTTAAAATCAACTAAAAACCTATGTTGTCAAGACTAATTGATAAATTTTTTTACAGTGTTGTTACTGTTAGTAAATGAAAATACAGTTGGTAAATGAAGTTTAACAAACTATTTTTGAGAGGAGCATGTGATATGATTGATTGCGGCTGGTCTCTCATTTGCAATCCCAAATAATCCAATCAGATTGTTCCAAGCCTACAAAAAATAGACTGATTACGCCCTACTGCCTTATCTTTGTTTTGGAAGAATCCCCCTTTCCACCCCATCTCCTCCTTTTTCTTCTTTTACCAGGGGAAGCTCTCGAGACCTACCTAATCTCTGACCCCCTTATATTGAGCCCTGGGCTCAATTATTTCCGAACTCATAGTTCTCTCCTGGGACAGCATGGCAAAGCTGCTAATAGCGTCAAGTAATATCTAAGTGTGAACTCTTGAAATAAACTGTAAAACCCAAAAAGTTAAGGTAACTCAAATCGAGGAAACCGATTGCAACAAACCATTAAAGTTTAAAGTCTAATCCTAATGAGTACTGTGAACTTAATCCATTTGAGAAAATGAAACAATTTAAGCACAGCAAAAAAAAAAAAAAAAAGGAAGAGAACTCAAACCAACTGAGTACTGTAAAACCCACTAAGTTAAGGCAACTCAAACCATTTGAGACAAATCATATGAGTTCAAAAACTAATCTATGAGTACTGTGAATTTGCTCCACCTAAGTAAAAGTATTGAGGTATTTAATTAACTCATTACCTTCAACAACGAGTTCAAAACTCTTTTCAAATGAGGAGAATTAACTTGCAGTAAATTTTGAGTTAACTACACTCATTTCATTTAATAGAGTTCACTTTTGGGTTTTACAGTGCAGTAAATACCTTAACTAACAATTAATCAAACCTTATTTTAAAGTGTGACAAATTTTGTAATAAAAATACAGATCTTAGAAACAGATAGAAAACAAAATGATTAGTTAAATCATTAGAACTTAATAGAAGCCACGGAACTGTGAGGTTTAGCCCTTCTCACTGGCATGCAAGTAAGTTTAAAGCTAGAGTGTGATGTGGAACAGGCCATGAAAGCAAAGCCAAGCATGAGGACGTCATCTTTTCAATCACCGTATAGCACCTATTGGAGGAGGTCTTGGCCATCTGAGCATGAAATTCACAAAACAGAGAACACTTCGTAGGTAATGATCCTTCTCCCGGTGTGCCGATGATTTAATTGAAATGTTTTAATGAACCTTGGCTCCATCTCTCTAATAACCTCTGGAAAAGGATGTGTGCTTTCCTTCATGATGGTTAGGGTTTACCCTAGGGAAAATTACATTAAGGGGAAAAAAAGGAGGCAAAATGTATCATTTTAAAGATATGCCCTAAAAAAAATTGAGATTTATATAGAGTGCACACGAGCCATGTGTACAAATGGACTATGTGAAAAAGAAGAACAGTACTAGTCCTTGAATAGAGTAATTAATAATCTTAAACTGGGACTCTATGTGATGGAATTCCAGTCCCCTCCACCCTTTCTTTAAATTAATTTCCCAGTTCTCACGGAGCTTGAGAGCAAGTCATCTGTCTCTGCATTTTTTAAATAAGATTATTTAAGCCATAATTATTTTCCTTTGACATCGACCGTGGCATTTTAGGGTCATTTCCGTTTGCATCTTATCATCATTATGCCAGCGAGATTAATTTCTGTTTACTGGGAAAGTCTCATTTTCTGGTTGCAGACCTTTAAACCTTTATTAAATCTAGTCCATGTTGTAAATGTGCCAACATGTCAAATCCAACATGTGATTATATCACAAGAAATAGCTCAAGTTTTCCAACAGCATAGTAAAGACAACTAGTAGCCCACAGTGAGACCGCTCGTGCCTAATGTCTTTTTCAAAGAGCGAATTGAAGTTATAGTCATGTAATCTCAAGACTAAATTGGAAAAAAAGCTTGACGAATGGAGTGCACCGCCGACTCCTTGCAGACTACAAAAACAGCAAGCCAAAAATTGGAAACACAGAAGAGAGGAAGTGCTTTGCTTTAAATTGCTCTGAGGGACTGAAAAAAATGGAAATCTTGTGATCCTACCTGTCATCTTCCCCTCTCTCTGTTATTCTGCCTCTCTCCCCAATTTCTCCCTAATCCTTTGTTCTCTTCGTCCATATGGTAGTGAATTGCCGGTATAAAAATCAGCATAGCAAACTCAATCAAGCCAAACTCAAATGGAAACAAAGACGAAATGAGGAAGAAAGCGTGCACTTGGGCAACCCGGGCGGAGGATAAATCTTTCATTGACACAAAATGGGGGAGATCTTAAGGGATGAGATTAGCCAGTGTTTGTTTATTTTATTCTTCTGTAATTTACTTAGTTTAAGGCTCAGAGCAAAGCCGACAGATGTTTTACTTTTTAATTCGAGTTCATTATGATTTTGATTTTCACATCCTCCACCACTTTTTAATGTAAAATGTAATTTCAGAAAATGTAATGGTATATTTCCCATATGTTATTAAGTCCATATGAAATGCATATGAAATGCTATTGCTAGTGTTTAGGTGAAAATTATATAAATCTGTGCAAAATAATTTACTGACTTTTAGTAATCTTCAATCAAGTCTGACCATTGCTTCCAAATTTAGAGCGGCAGTCCTTTTCTGTTGACATCGGTTTAATATTCTTTAAGAGCCATAAAACCCGCCCTCTTTCGGTTCAAGTCTACCTCAGAATTTTAAAAAAAACTAGTTCATGATGGACGTGGAGCCAAAGAGCTTAGAATGACCAAGAGGCGACACTCAATAGAACGTTCCATTGCAACAGCAGCGCCCAGCAACAGCCCTGGATTCCGCCATTTTGGAGTGAAAGTGACCGGCTGGCCAATGGATCTCATTACTGTCGCGATGGCAAGCAGCTGCTTTGTTTTTTTTATTTATTTATTTAAAAAGTGCATTAAAGCTGAGATACAACCTGGAAGACAACAATACAATACTTATTATAATATGCTGTTGTTCTATTGGATTTTTCACTCCAAAATGGCCACCACGCCCTCTAGTGGCCGTTTCCCAAATTACACTAGAGTGTTGCCTCTTGGTCATTCTAAGCTCTTTGGTGGAGCACTGGGAGGGAGGAGTGGGCGTGGCCAACAGAGCAGGGGAAAAAGAGGGGAGCGAACAACTGTTGTCAGTTGGCGCACAAAATGAGACACAAACTGTGAAGAGACCCATGATTTTATAGCTTACAAAGTTATAATGCAAAGAAATAAACAGTAATGTCCTGCAACATATGTTATTCATAATTTCATATACTCATAACCACAATTTGTTATATCATTATAAAGATAATCATGTTTACATAAACACTATAAATGGGGAGGACTTCTCTCCTCCTTAATCCACATGTCTAAATGCAGATACAGTGGAGCAGTGGAGCAGGTCTCTTGCACTATTTATTTCAGCCATTAGCCCTGCCGGTAATCCAGAGAATTTTAAATATAGGCAAACACGGCAGCACGGATATAGGCGATGTGTCTGAATGGTAACGAACTCAACTGATAAAAGACAAAGTCTTTTATTCTCTAATATATTTATCATTCTCCATTCTCACCCAGTTATTGTGAACTACAGCTTGGCAAGTCTGCCTTGTCTTCGGAAAGCATGTGCTCTCATGACTAATTAAGAAGCAGGGTCTTCAAATAAGATAATAAAACTACTAGGAAGAGAAACCAGCCTGTCAGCACTCCAGTAGCAGATTGGTGCTACGTCACCAATTTTGATGCCACCGCAAAAATTATTTAAACCTGGAAGATGAAATTAGCAAAAGCTTTAAATTATCCAGTTTTCCCCACAATTAAATTAAAGCTGTTAATGTTGTCTTAACTGATGCTCAACACACACAAATCTGTTAAAAAAAAACAAAACAAAAAACAATACTATGGGGTGCCTTGAACAAACACTATTAATTTTACAACTCAACTAGAGTTAAATACTTTTACATTTTTTTTATCCATTAAATTATTCTCTTGATTTAAAGAGAGCCATTTTAGCTTATCTCAGCATAATATATACAACTAGTAACATCTTGCTCTAAAAAAAAAAGACTTGATCATTTTCCTATTTAAAGCTTGACTCTTCTGTAGGTACATCATCTACTGAGAATGTTATAAAATGAAAAGTTCCTATTTTCTAGGTTAACTAGATACAGTGGGGAAAATAAGTATTGAACATGTCATGTTTTTTTTTCTCCTGGGAATAATAATTCTAAAGGAGCTGTTGACATGGAATTAAACCAGATTTTGGTAAAAACCCACCATAATTGATATCTGAAAATCTGAAATATAAGTTATGTGTACTAACAATGGAATGACACAAGGAGCACAACTGAAATTGATTTAATACTTTTATAAGGCTTTTGTTTTTGGTAATGGCAGCTTAAAGATGCTTCTTACATGGATAATGAAGTCACATGAATTGCTCAGGTCTGATTTGTTCAAAGACTTCAACAAAGTGTAAAAATCTTGATGGTTCTTTGGGTCTCATCTATCAAATCTGATCTTTAATTTGGATCTTATACAGGATTTAAGTAAGGTGATTGGCTGTGCTTGATTTTCTTGCTGAAATGTCTAATCTGGTGTCATCTTTATTATCCTGGTGCTCCGGTTTCCACCAAAGTCTAAAGACATGCAGTACAGGTGAATCAGGTAGGCTAAATTGTCCATAGAGTATGAGTGTGTGTAAATGAGTGTGTGTGGATGTTTCCCAAAGATGGGTTGCGGCTGGAAGGGCATCCACTGCGTAAAAACAGGCTGGATAGGTTAGCGGTTCATTCCGCTGTGGCGACCCCGGATTAATAAAGAGACTAAGCTGACAAGAAACTGAATGAAAGAATGAAAGGCAGAGAGTTGAAGATATTTTATTTGCTGTCTGGGCTTTCCCTGCCTTTTTACATCATGTGTTCAATATATTTTTTGCATGATTTCATTTTAATAAGTATAATCTAATATGTAAACTAAATAGATTTGTTTTCTTTGCATACATAGATTGCACACATGGATTTCTTTGACATCACCTTTAGAAATATGTTTTTTTTTTTTTTTTTTTTAGGAAAAATAGTGACGTGTTGAATACTTGTTTCCTGCTGTACCTAATTGGGGACTATTTTCAAGCACTCTGTAATTTCATTTTTCCTGCTCCAGCCATGGTACAGCAGGATTTAATTTTTTGAGCGATATGCTAATGCTCTAATCCAACTGAATGATTTGTGCTAAGGTGACCTAAAAGTGCTCCTGACAGACCAGAGCATCACCTGAATAGATTCAAAAATGATAAAAAAAATATTCAAAAATGATTAAAAAATAAAGTGAACATATTTTCAAAAACAAAGTGAAGTGTTTATTTAATAACACCCATCTTTCTCATAGTTTGTTTCAAAGGATTGATGCACAAAAATCCCCCACTCACTAATAAATATTCAGTTTCAGTTGGAAGCACATCAACACACAACCTCCGATTTACACAGTCTTTAGCAATCACAGATAACAAGACAACACTGCAAACTATAATTATCAATAATGCATCACACGTGCCTTAAAGTTTGCCTGTACATCTTTAGATTTGAATTCTCTGGAGAAATGAGTCAAGAGCTCACTGTTTCTTATTAAAACGTCAAGGCCAATTGCAGGATAAACTTCCTTCTGTACCTGGTTAGCAGAAAAGGCAGCCAATACAAATCAGAATGAGGTAACAGCGCTCATATAATATTAATAATGACATCTGAAAAGGAAAGGGGGCGGAGGGAAGGAATGAGTGAGAGAGCAGAGATGTGCTGTTTGATCTTCCTGTCAAGTCTGTAAATGAGTCTGATAGCGAAGCCCCCTCCCCATCAATGAAGAGGTCTTAGGGCAGAGTAGAGAATGCCAGAGAAATGATTGTCTTGCTCTGGAGAGATGACATTTAGGTTAAAGCCTTAGCATTGATTTAAATGTTTTTGCTCCTGGCCAAAACTGAAAGGTACATCCCTGTGCTGTCCCAGGAACATTATTTGATAGTTTTATGGAAAATATGATTAAATTAGGAACCTAATATGTTTTTACTTGTTAGTTAGATGAATTCTAAATTTTAAAGTTATTAAATGAAATAAGTAAATAAATAAATAAATAAATAAATAAATAAATAAATAAATAAATAAATAAATAAATAAATAAATAAATAAATAAATAAATAAATAAATAAATAAATAAAAATATACAACTATTTTGAGGTAAACGTATTATGTGCATTGTTTATTATTTATTATACAAAAAAAATTCAAAGAATATAGGAAATATTTAGTTTTAGGATCAAACTACGTGTTTTTATACAAATAAATATTACACAATAAATGTATTATAAATTAAAATAAACTTTTAAGGATCATATTTAAGGAGGTACAAATTACAATGAATATTCTTTTAATATAAGTCTTTCACGTTTCAAATCAATGCTTACCTAATTTTTCCCAAAATCCTTTTTATTATTTAAAATAAAAAAAGAAATAAATTTTAGTTTTGCAAATAAATTTTAGCAATGAACCAGAGACTAAAATTTTGTTTAAATATTGTAATAAGCAAGGGTTACAATAGCAATGGCATTTAATATTTACCTAAATCACAATGATAATGGAGCATTTTTCATCAATATTTTACATGTTCCTTTCATAAAGTAATTAGAATCTGTTACTTGCATTTGCTTTGTAACTTAAATATGGCCTGATTAGGAGGATGACGGATGGATTTTATTTTATTTTAGCTTAGTCATTGATTATTTTATTTTATCTTATTTTATTTCAGCTTAGTTCATGATTATTTTATTTAATTTTTTTATTTTATTTTATTTTTATTTTGTTTTATTTTATTTTATTTTATTTTATTTTATTTTATTTTAGTTCCTGATTATTTTATTTAGGTTATTTTATTATATTTTGTTTTATTTAAGCTTAGTTCCTGATTATTTTATTTAGGTTATTTTATTATATTTTGTTTTATTTTAGCTTAGTTGCTGATTATTTTATTTTATTTCTTTATTTTAGCTTAGTTCCCGGTTATTTTGTTTTTATTTTATTTTATTGTCCTTTGTCTCCTACTTTTTTTACATGCACTTTCAATGAAATGTAATATAATACATTTCAATATGATAATCAATGCCAAGCATTAGCTCGAGGTCACCCATGTCTACAGCTGAGTAAAATTGTCCATGTAATACAAGTATCACTTTCTTATACAACACTTAATGGAAGCACTTAGAAATAAAGAACAGTTCCTTACACAACATAACATAACATAACATCACACACTTTAAAAAAAACACCTCTGATATAGAATCACGTAACACTTAATAGACACATACACAAGTGAATGTGACGGACGCTATGTGTCAGTGTGACGATTGCCAATTTCTGGAAATAGAAATAAGAAAAAGAAGAAGACAGGCTGTGGGAAGGTGTTTCTCGACTGTTGATGAGAGCTGGTGTGAGGAGGTGTGCACAAGAGTTTATCGGCTGCTTCTGTTATCATACTCCACTATGACAGACTGAGGGACCACTGTAACCCTGATCCCTGATCGCTGAGGGCCCATTGAGGCCTTTATCTGTACTGTACTTCCACCCTCAGTCCCACTGCCTGCATTAATGCGTTGCCCACTGACTTCAGCCTCCACTGCGCTGCAATGCAGGCTTTTTTTATAAGCATAAACGGGGAGTGGCGTCTCTCTGGGGCTCTCGCTTTCTGTCACATTGACTACATGCACAGATTTGTGTCAGTAGGAACTAAATCTCACTGCAGATTCTCTGTTGCATCCTAAAGTGGCCCTATTATTTTCTAGGTGTTGTCTTGCATGCAGTGTGTTGAACGTAAAAGTCAAAAAAGTTTTAAAGATAAAAGTGTATGTAAAAACAAACTCTGATTTCATTCCTGCACAAAGCATTGCAGGTTTAGGAGTAGTGGCCTTTAACAGGGCACCCATGGTGGTCTGTCAATTATTGCGAAGGGAAAAAAAATGCACTTACCAAAAATTTAATAGGTTAATTTCAGCTCATTGTCCTTGCAACATTAAAATGCAACATGCTGGGATATGAATGTACATTAATAATAATTATTTTAATGGGTCCACAACCTACGCATCATAAAACAGCATGTACAGCTAATAGATTCATATGGTGTTATGGCCTTATTATCATTTATTAATATTATTGTTAATATTTATTTATTTTGCGCATTATGAAAAAAAGGTGAATTATGACAATGATAAAAATTATGGAAAAATATTATGTAAAAATAAAAAGTTTTGAATTATTATATATATATATATATATATATATATATATATATATATATATATATATATATATATATATATATATATATATATATATATATATATATATATATATATATGCTAAAAACATCCTGGCATATATGTTGAGGCAAGTTAGAGCTAAACTCTGCAGGACACCGGCCCTCCAGGACCAAGTTTGGACATCCCTGGTCTAAATAGTCTCTGGGTCATTGTCTGTAAAGTATCTTCTTAGACACTTTTAATGCTTTCAAACAGTTTGCTGCATGTCTTAAGGTAGTTACTTTACTTACTATGTGATATCTGATTGGACAGGAATCACAGGACTGATTTCTCTAATCCCCGTAGACAGAAAAAAAAAGAAGTAAAAGTCCTGATACATCACAAAAATGTACTCAAGGGAAATTAAAAGTATACATCTTTAAAAATACTAAGCAATTTACAATTTCTGAGAAAAACTACTCAATTACAGTAATTTGAGTATTTGTAATTAGTTAATTTACACCATGGTTGAAATTAAATCATGTAACTTTTCTGATGCTCACACTAAACTTTATTTGTTAAACAAGATTCCATTGTAACTAATGAATAAAATCGAATATCTCATCAAATAAAAAGTTCATCCTACACTGTATAAAGTGGTTAGTTGAGCCTTATAAGTGTGCACATAATACAAATTCTTTGCATAATTATAAAAGTTAAGTTGATGGGAACAAGTCAACGGATTTAGTCACTTTTTAAAATGTATAATTAATCACTTTTTACAGTGTACTCAGTTGTGTGCAACTTTTTAAAATGTATGCACATCTTGCCATGTCTATTAAACAATTTTTATGTGAAATTTCAAAATGCACATAAACATGTGTATTGAAATATAGCTATTGTCAGAGTCTTCAAGAGCAATGGGGGTTAAAAATAGATTTAATCGTAGGAATGTTTGGTGAATGAGGCCGATTGCTGCTAGCATATAGTTTGTTTTTGTGACCTTGCGAGGGTGTTGGCATCCAACTGCTGTTCTGACTGAGTCTTGTTACGGCAGCCGCTTTGACTTCTTTGGAACTGTTTAGCTGACAGCCACTCTTAATCTACATCTAAGAAATTCTCCCAGAGACAGACAGAAAGAGAGAGGGAGAAGCTCATAAATCTTGCCTGCTCTCAAACTAAAACCGTTTTCAAAGTAGATTTGGTTTTAACTCTTCTGTTGTAACACTTCAGTTGTACATTTGCCACATTTGTGGAATTCTGGAGCGGAAACTGTTTTAACTTTAAACATCCGCTCAGAATGATGTCTGCAGTCTGGATAGTCTGGGTTCCCTCAGCGCTCTGAACTGTCAGGCTACTGCTGTACAGTATACGGCAGTCATTTCTTTAGACTTAAAGAAGATTGCTTGCGCACAGCGTGTACTGTAGTATGCCTGCTTTGACATTTCATGTCATCCTGTACAAGTCCCAGGCATCTGTATAAGCACGGAAGCATCGTAACAATGACATGTGTATAGTAAGCAGTAAGCTCAGTTTGATATATATATATATATATATATATATATATATATATATATATATATATATATATATATATATATATATATATATATATATATATATATATATATATATATATTTTCTTCTGTGGTGTATACAGTTTGTGCATAATGGTAGTGTAATTCAGACGTTTACAACATTCACTATACTACTCTTTAAAAGTTTGTAATTAGGAAGTTTTTATTTATTTACATGCATTTTTTTAATTAAAAAACTAAATATATTATTGCAGTTTTCAATTAAATGCTATTTAAACCTTACACTCTGTTTACTGTTAGAATTACACAATCTCTCATCACTTGAATTACGATTATATTAATTTAATTTTAAAGTACAGCCACCACAAAACCAGACCTTATAACAAAAATGTTTACGGTTGTTACAAAATCAAAATTTAGTTAGTTGTGCAGAGTGATTTTTGTGGCATCTGTAATAAAAAAATTTATCTCAGCTATTTTTGCAATTTTCATTTTTAAATCAAAGCAACTTAAATCCAAGTCAATCACATCTTAGCGATCAATAAAACTGTCAATGAAACATATGAGTAGGCCCATATGCGTGCAAAATTAAAAAAAAGATTTTTAGCCCGTCATTAATTCTGTTTATAGAAATAATATGTCAAAATAAGTGAGTTTTTACACAACCACCAGCGATCTAATCCTTACAGATCGCTGGTAAACACGCAGATCGCAACAGACTACAAATACGCCAGTACATAGACTACAAGTTCCAGTCATGCACCACTCACATGCACCTGCTCCAGATCCCGCTGACTGCACACACTCACAGCCGGAGGATCATTATGGACTGATTACAAGAACTATATACACATCAAGCGAAGCAGTGGCGCAGTAGGTAGTGCTGTCGCCTCACGGCAAGAAGGTCGCTGGGCCGCTGGTTCGAACCTCGGCTCAGTTGGCGTTTCTGTGTGGAGTTTGCATGTTCTCCCTGCGTTCGTGTGGGTTTCCACCGGGTGCTCCGGTTTCCCCCACAGTCCAAAGAGTCCGTAGTGTACGAGTGTGTGTGTGGATGTTTCTCAGAGATGGGTTGCGGCTGGAAGGGCATTCGCTGCGTAAAAACTTGCTGGATAAGTTGGCGGTTCATTCCGCTGTGGCGACCCTTTATTTTTAATAAAGAGACTAAGCAGACAAGAAAATGAATGAATATTCACAGCACACACGCACACTTTATTGCTGAGTCTTGTTAAACATCGGAACATCACGACATGTTTTCCTTTGCCTTATCTTGACGTTTTTGACCCTCGCCTTGTTTGTTTGTGTATTGCTGTCTATTGCCTGCCTTATGACAACTTGCCTGTCATTAGACTATGATTCTGGATTCTCTGTCTGTACCTGATCCCTGTGTTGACTGTTGCTTGCCTGACCATTCTGTTTAAAAATCCTGCGTTTGGATGAGCTCTTCTTTGTCAGCGTCCACTTCACTTTACAGAGTTTAATTTTGAATTTATTATGATCAACACTTGCAATGTTTGTTTTTTTTTCTTTTCTCTCCTTTACTCTTTTTACAGTAAAAAAAAAAAAAAAGTATATTAATGATGAGTACAAGATACATGCAACTGACCTCTTCTCTCTTTTGGACATGCCTGACAATACCATAGTATTTAACTTTTACATATAGAGCAGATGATTTATGATACAAGGGATTTTTTATCAAAGCCCATACATCAAGTTTGTTCTTATTTGCACTTCACAAAATGGTTCCCCACTGAGAGAAACTAAAAGGAAGAGAGATCTTGCTTAAGCATATGTCTAGAGAAGTGTTGTGCACTAGAGGAGCATCCTGGAGTAAGCGATCCGTCAATGCAGAGCTTGGAGGGAGGACTTGACAGACACATTTATTTGGAACAGGATGACAGATGACACGCAGCTCAAAGTGGTGTAAAGGGATGTGTGTGTGGTGACTGCTAATTGCATGTGAACAGCTATTTAAGAGTATTAGCTCAGTGCGGTATACTTTCTCACACCTCATCTAAACAGCTGTAGCTCAGATGTTTTACACTTCATGTTTTTGCATGACATAAATGTGGGTTTTTTTTCTTTTCACTTGGATTATGAGAGCTCAAGTGGCATTTGAGAAGCACTGATATATAAAAAAATATTAAAAAATAAAATGATTAGGGACTAAGCCAAAAAAATAAAATACTTCAGTGAAAAATAAAATAAATAAAAAAATTATCAAATAAAATAAAATAAAAATATATAATAAAAAAATAATAAATAATAATAAATAAACAAACAAAAAAATTATTAAATAAATAGGATAAAATATGCAGGGACTAAAGAAAAGAAAAGAAAAGAAAAGAAAAGAAAAGAAAAGAAAAGAAAAGAAAAGAAAAGAAAGAAAAGAGAATAATCAAAATTAAATTAAATTAAATTAAAAAGCAAAAAACAACATAAAATAAAATACTCAGGGAATAAATAAAATAAAATAAATATTCAGGAATAAAATAAGATAAAATAGTCAGTAACTAACTCAAAAGAAAAGAAAAAAGAAAAGTAAAGAAAAGAAAAAAAGAAAATGAAAACAAAAACAAAAATATCCAGAGACTAAATAAAAGAAAGCAAAAGAAAATAAAATAAAAAATAAATTAAGAAAAAGCAAAAGCAAAAAAATAAATAAAATAAAAACGAAATAAAATAAAATATTCAGGGACAACATAAAATAAAACAAGACTGATTGTTGGTGAAATTTACTTTTTTTTATTTTTAAGTTTCTAGTATGCAGTCTTTATCCTGCATTTTGTTCATGTTTTGCCTATGAAGGAGTCCCAAAACTCCTAACGCTTTCACCACTCATTGCCGTTGGCTAATATTAAATATGTATCCAAACTCAGTTGACTCAAAAAAAAAAGAAAAAGAATAAGAAAAAACACACATAGGCTATAATTTACTATAGTTTCTGCACATGGTGTGTTTTCCCCCTTGTCTGCAAGCATCTACCCACTTCCTAAATTCCTAGAGAGACAATATTTCATACTGAATAATCAGAAAGTGCTTCTCAAGTAAAAAATATTGATATTTACACTTTTTATAAATGTTCCACCTGTCAAAACAAACTTAACATAAATAAAGTATTGCACGCTCATTTGTGCCCATGAATAATGCATTAGCCAGAGAACCAAAAGAATATAACAAATTAAAGACAGACACTGATTTCCAGCTTGATTTTCCAGTCTGTCTGTCTGTCTGTCTGTCTGTCTGTCCATCTGTCAGTCAAGCTTTGCGGCTTGTAAGGGCATCCGCTACATAAAACGTGCTGGATAAGTTGCCGGTTCATTATGCTGTGGAGACCCCTGATTAATAAAAGGACTAAGCCAAAAAGAAAATCAATGAATGAATGTCTATATCTATGTAATATCTATATCTGTTTGTGTATATATCTGTCTGTCGGTCTGACTGACTGTCAGTATATATATCGGCCTGTCTGTCTGTCTGCCTGTCTAACTATCAAATATACAATATATTACCCTTATCATATACAAAAGTGGCAGTCATGAAAGCAGTGACTGGACCATTGAAGAAGATCATCTAGCAACCTAGCAACACGTGCTATTTACTATTCATAATATATGCCCTTTCCATTTACTTATGTCACAACAATCCATATTCATCTCCCTTCCCATTATAAAACTCGATAGCCTGCAGAAAAGGGCAGGTTTGCTGGTTGAAGCTCCTCAGGGAATGACCCGTGTGTTGCCACTGTTGGATCCTAAAGCATAGCCGCTAACACTCCATTGCTCCAAGACGGCTCTCTCTGTAATAAATTTTCTCAGAGTCACTTTGGATAAAAGTGTCTGCTAAATGGGCACCACCATAGTCCTTTTTTTTAGGACATAGATGCTTTTATCCAAAGTGCTTAAAGTACACTCATTACAGAGACAGGACCCCTGGAGCAACCTAAGTGTCTTGCTCAAGGGCACAGTGGTGATAGTTCATGGATCGGTGGTTCAAACTAGTACCGTTTGGGCCTTGGAATAGCTACGTCATCCCCCAAAAAATAATTAAATGAAGAAAGTGTGGGAATCATGAGTTGCCCTCTGCGCAATGCGGAAGGAGACGTGATTGCTCAGGAGGCTGAAGGCAATGGAAGACTCTTTTGAGGTTAATCTCTACTGTATATATGAACTAGTCTAATCTGTTCTGCGGCTCTATTGATGGATCTGATAGTGATGCTAATGCATTCGTCAGAGCTCGCTCGCACTGCAGGGCTGAAGTTGCATAGTTATTCTATGCATGCCTGTGTAGCATAAAGACCTGCTTATGCATTTATGCAAAGCAGCATGGTGGACAGTACTCTCCTCTCTCTTCCATTCCCTTT
This sequence comes from Danio rerio, assembly GCF_052040795.2. Lineage (NCBI taxonomy): Eukaryota > Metazoa > Chordata > Actinopteri > Cypriniformes > Danionidae > Danio > Danio rerio. The sequence continues at coordinate 45,365,848 of NC_141021.1, read as the reverse complement.
GTGTCAATACTCAGTCTAAAACAATAATTGTGTTTAGCACTATTTCCATATCTGTCTCAACTGAACCTACAACTTTAAAGATTCCATGAAGTGCTTTGGAATCAGTGTTAATTTTGTTGACAAACAAGTTTCTACCGTTGAAAACTTGATGAAAACTAAATAAAAATTAAGTGATGAAGATAACAACAATAAAAAAAAATAAACTCACATTTTCGTTGACTAATAAAAACGAGACATGGACGTGATTGAAGGATTTATTATTTTTTTTTTTGGAAAATATCAAATCAGAATTAATATTGGTGTGTGACGCATGATGCATACACAAACATTTGAAAAATATCTGATCCACAATAGACATGGGGTGTGATTACATCATCAACCACAGGAGCGTCTGTGAGATTAAAATATAATGAAATGGCAACAGCTGAGAAAAAAAGAGGACTCACATTCGATGTCAAGTCAAAAAGACCGTAAACTTTATGGGGAGGAAATAGCTGATAAAAACAACAAATCTAAAGTGACATCAGCATGCCAGGAAATCATAACAAAATTCACGTATAGGTAAAGTCAGATCTTTTTCATTTACCTGAGTGTGTTCTTTTGCTTAACTGAAATGGTATAGCCTCTCGCTGACCTTTAGAGAATTGACTGTGTTAGATTGTACAATAAAATTTATTAAATCGATCAGCTTTAAATTCATAAAACCCAAAATAATTTATTAAGGATGTCATTCATCAATGTAATTATTTCTTACGTCTATAAGGTTGTAATGATACTGTTGCAACGTAAAGTGATGATGACAACAGAGGTGCGGATGTAGAGTCTTTTTTGAACAGAGAAGGATCACGCAAGCAGCAGTTAACACATCAAGCAGATATAAGGGCAATTCAGAGTCGTAGTCAAAATAGCAGACAGATGGTAAAAAAGGCAGGAAGCATACAATATAAACAAACAAAACAAAGCGAGGGTCAAAAACACAGCAAGGCAAGGAAAATGCGTTATAAAGTTCACAAACAGTATCAAAAGACTCAGCAACATCTGTGTGTTTGTGTGCTGACTTTATAGGCCATGTAATCAGTTCATGAGCAACTTCAGCTGTGAGTGTTTGCAATCAGACAGGATCTAGGGCAGGTGTGTGAGTGGTGCATGACTGGATCTTGCTGTTCTTTTGCTGGCAGATTTGTAGTTTTCCAGTGATCTGCTTAGGCTATATCACTGGTGACTGTGACAACTGTAGTGCTATAATCTCTGCTTACAACATACAAGATAACAAAACATATTATTTTTTACGTGCATCTTCACTTTTCTTCTATTCCTCCATATGAGTAAAAAGAGCTGTTACTCTACTTACTTAATCAGTGCTATAGCTGAGCACCATGTACTGTAATAGCAACTACAACATAAAGCTTCCTATTCACTGACACCGCAAAGTTGGACAAACTTTTAAAAAAAGATTAAATTATACAAACGATCAATGATAGTTAAATTATAAACCATTAAAAAATGTAATGGCTTGAAACTGTTCAACAGACTGGTTAAAAAGATTAGTAGTTTACCACGTTAATATAAAGATTGCTAAATGAATGCACAATCCTGCATTGTCAGATGGCTACTATTCTAACATGTGGATTCATTGCCGACACATAATTTTACATATTACTTTTGATATAAATAAACAAGGCATATCTAATTTTTGGTCTTCAATGGAAAAGTTATATTATATCTAGACAATTTTATTTATTTTTAAGTCAGAATATTTTGTATACATACATGTATACAATATTTAATTAGACTTAAATTAACCTAAAATATTTTTAGTTAACTAAATAATCTACTAAAAGTAGATTTAGTGAATTTAAATTTAGTCAACTAAAACTAGATTAAAACAAAAATGATTTAGAAAGATCATAAATATGACTAAAATGTAATTATTCAGAAGACTAAAATATGACTAAAACTGAAATGGAATTTTAGTCAAAAGACTGAGACTAAAACTAAATCAGAATTTGCTATTAAAAATAACACTTTGAATTGTGCATTTTTTTATCAGTGTTTGACATTATCTCCACTGAAACATGAAGACAGGTAGGGGCATCCAGTAGCCACTCCCCTTTAAAAAAACAGCCAATGACTTTTCTTTTTATAGTGGTTAAGCTCAAGCTCATCAAATGAAAACCAAATGAAAAACATTTTGAAGGGGTGGGACATGTCAGACGCTATAGACCATTTGATTGGACTTAAGATTTGATGAGAAACTGAAGTATGAAGAATTTAGGCAGAAGTGAAAAACTGCAAGTTTTGAATGTTTATATCTTCTTAATGCAAATTCTGTCACTTTTTTTTTTAGATATCCTTTCGACTAACATACTGATACTACCATGTATAAAACTTTAGTTTAATTAAATGAAACCCTTAAAGGTGTATTTCATGAAATTGCAGATCATGCAAATCCATCTTGTACAAAAGTAAAAAAAAAAAAAAAAAAAAAAAAAAAAAATATATATATATATATATATATATATATATATATATATATATATATATATATATATATATATATATATATATATATATATATATATATATATGGCTATTAGTTGTTAATTGCATAGACTCCCACATAGGGCTAGTCAAATAAAACACTATTGACTATATTCTTCAATGTGGATGTGTGCTATTTTTTTGCGATTGTATTAGAACTTCCAATTCAGTTGCCTATGGAAGAAATGATTAGAAATAATAAACCACAGAAAATAGTCAAACTATTCGCTCTAAAAACAAGTGTGTTGATGACTATACAGACAAAGCAGAATCATATGATAACAAAATATCAGTTTGCAACATTAAGCAGTGTAACAAGCTATTTTTACTGTCTGAAAATGAATGGAAGTAAATGAGTCCAGAAGTCTCGAGCCAAAAAGATTCAAATGGCTGTGCCTGCTCATATGCAAAGAACAAAGTCAATACTTTAAGTTGTAAACAAAGAATATTTATGTAAATATGAAAAAGTACAACTTCAAATTGTACTTGAGTATTAAAAAGAACATAGCAAAATAAAAAATGAGAGGAGATTTTAGTTTCATCATATTGAATCATCTTCTCAAAACAAAGTGAAATAAATTGCATAAATTGTCAGACAGATGTACAAAGGCTTGGTTAAAGTGGGGAACAAAACAAAACAATGCCGGAAACTAACAACAGTGCCTAAAATGCAGTAGAGGATTTATAAAAAGACCCAACGTTTATTTGACTTGTATGCAGATGAATTCAAAGAAACATTTTAAAGCAGAAAGAGAAACAATATGAAAAACTATATTTTTATTCATATTTTTATTTATTATTATTGTTGCTGTAATTGCTTAAAATTAAATTGAATTAATACATATAATAATAATAATAATAATAATAATAATAATAATAATAATAATAATAATAATAATAATAATAATAACAATAACAATAATAATTATAATCATTCTATTTTATTATTGAAATTATTATTATTATTAATAATAATAATAATAATTGTAATAATAACAATAATAATCATAATAATTCTATTTTATTATTGATGATAATAATAATAATAATAATAATAATAATAATAATAATAATAATAATAATAATAATAATAATAATAATAAAATTAAAATAAGAATAATTTTCTACTTGTTTATTTGGAATATTTAGTGTTAAAATAGCAAATATATAGATTTATTTTCTATTAATCTGATGTTTTACGATAAAATAATGGGGAAAATTATTTAGAATATCAGTAAACATGATTTACAGTGCAATATATACTTTTTCTTGAGAAAAAAAAATATGATTTATTAGAAACAAAAACAGTTGTGGCTACATAAATATGCCCAACTGCCATCAATTCATTTATTTACCCACCAACCCACTAACCTATTTATCCATCTATCTATCCATCCATCCATCCATGCATCCAACTATAAACATGCTGAAGCTAAACAGCACTATGTGTAATACAACACAGAAACAGCAGTGAGGGAAACAGAGAAATCAAGTGCAGTCCTCTGCAGTGCCTGTGATCGTGAACAGGGCTCGGCATTATTACTTGATTTGCACTGGTCGGGGTGGTATATTCTCTTGCCAGGTAGACAGTAATAACTCAAAGCCGGCTGCCACAGACACTCGGATGTTCCCCTGGTGAGACTGATTTGATGAGATGGCGATGCCTCCATTCATTTGACTGAGGGGCCTGAAAAGCCCTGAGCGGATCACAGAGGTTCACAGCTCATATCTTCAGTGGCTGTGCCATGAGTAGGGAAATGCATTTACTTGCAAACACACACACACACAAGCACACATGCACACACACAAATCATGGTATAAGCAGTGCATATATTTACCCAGATCCATACATGCAAATGTACGCAAATATCACATGCTCCCCAGCGTGCTGTACAAGTTGTTTTGCGTTATGCATCAGTTACTGCCTTAATTTATCTTCATTCCCCAAAAGGACATAGAAATGGAAGCCATTTTGGGAGTTCGGCACATGAATGTCTCGGAAGATAATGCAATCATTGTATTAACTAAAATGTATTAAATAATGTTTACTAACAATGAGCAATAAATCTGTGGCATTTAGCTATCTTTTGCATTGTTATTTAATAAAATACAACAGTTAATGGTTAGTTCAGTTCTCTTACATCATATTACATAACAAAACAGATATAATTCTTAATTTTTAATAATGTAAAATGTTAAATGCCATAACTTCAGCAATTCCTTAAAGTGAGTGTCATGAGGAAGGACAAAAATGACTGTGTATGTATTTCATTATTGTATATTTTACATTATATGATTAAGTAAATTTTATTAATACATTTGAGTACTAGTGGTTAATTTGCCTAAATTATAAAAGCACATTCCACTACCAATATTAAAATCATCATATATCACTGAAAAAAAAAAAAAACTAGTAATTTTCACATGATTCTTTCAAGTGTTTTTGCTAAAAAAATAAATAAATAAATATGAGTAAATGGTGGTGGATTTGCATAAATTATAAAAACATGTTCCACTAATAATATTAAATGTATCATCTATCACTTAAAACATTTAGCAATTTTCACTTGATTCATTCAAGTGTTTTTTTGCTTAAAAAAATCTAGTTTTGAAAACTACTTAAAAACATTGCGTGTTACCACTATATTTTAAAGTAAATAGCACATAAGATTTTTACAGTGTAGGTAAAGGGGTATAATATATAATTTGGCCCTAATGATAAACTTGAAGGAGCTCCCAACTCTAATCATGTGGCAACTTTTAAATGTTGCCGTCATTTTGATTGAATCGGGCTAATTTGCCATTATAAAGCCCATAGAGGCTGTTCTGCAAAGTCGGTAAACAGCAGCACAACCACACGAGGCAACTGCTGCCCGTTGATCACTGCCTGAAATTAAAATACGTGATGAGAACATCCAACATATGCGCATGGATTTCACATCAGATACATCAACAGCTTGGTCTGCATCTCGCTTAGAATCTTCCTAGATCCCTTGGCATGTTTTTTTTTTTTTGGATCTCAAACCCCATTAAAGTGATTAAAATGTAATTTGTTTTGCAATGAGTTTCCAGTGACATGTTGTTCAGGTGAGAGGTGGTTTATCAGATGCAGGAGCATATGGAGCTCACCGGCAATGGAAACAGGAAGTGATTGGTTGGAATTACTAGAAGATGACTCGGGAGCAAAGAGAGTCGGGGTAAATCAGGGCTATTAAACACATTTCATTTCCTTTAAACCACTTTACTGTACCATAAAACCTCTATGTATCTGTGAGGGAAACATCTTGCCCCACCCCGGGCCATGATAGATAATGAAATAAATGTCTTAAGAGGATTAAAAATGCTTGGCCTGGCAAATCTGTAAACAGCCGGCTTCCTCAAGCGACACGCAACTACAATACACGTGTCAAGGAAAGTTTATAGCTCTCCAAATATTGGTCCAGCGAAGCGGGTGACAGAAGATGCGGGAACACGACGGCCCCGGAGTTCAGCGAAGGCGGGGGGGGGGAGAAGCAGAAATGAGGGAGGTGATGTACGACTGCTGAGTCTGAAAATGCGGCCCTCGAATTTACAGTCTTGGTGGAAGGGGGTGGGAGTGGGAAGATTTTAAAAGATGTTTTCCAATTATAAAAGATTGTAGAAAGCGGGCGGAGGGTAAACGGCGAACATTTGTGTGCTAACTCCAGCTGTGTGTGTGTGTGTGTGCATGCTCTGCTTCTTAACCTCTGCGCCGGCTGATTTATACACCCACTAACACACTCCTGAACTCCAAGTGTATAATTAAAGCAGGCCTCTCAAAATGAACATTCATTCCACGTTAGTTGCTCTCTCGGTGGATTTACTGTGATGTGGGGTGAAGAGGGTTTTCTCTCAGCGGGGGCAGGCCAAGGAGGTCTATAATACCTGGAGAAAGCTATCTGGGAGCATTAATAATCACCTTAACTGGTCCGGGACCACCTGGAAGAGAGAGCTTTGAAGGCTGTCATCCTTGACCATGGTCTAAAACAACTTTTTGAGACAATCAGTCTCAATTACTTGAGAGAGCCATGTACTGTAATTAAGGGCATTTGTAAACCTGTTGATTGTTTGGTTGGTTGCAAAACTGAATTAATGGCAATAATGTGTATCCTTTTTTTGTTTTGACATTTTAACAAAGACACATTTTTTAAAGGTAAAGCATTATTGTTTAAAAAATTAAATAAAATAAATAATAATAATAATAATTACTTACATTTATATAGCACTATTCTGGACACTCAAAGCGCTTTACATATTAGGGGAATCACTTCATCCAACACCAGTGTGCAGCATCCACCTGGATGACGTAATAGCAGCCATATTGCGCCAGACCACACACCACAGACTAGCTGATTAGTGGAGACGAGAAGCCAATTATGATATGGAGATGTTAAGAGGCCATGATAGACATAGGCCAGAGGGCAAATTTGGCCAAGATGCCGAGGTTAAACCCCTACTCTTTTCGAAGGACATCTGGGGATTTTTAATGACCACATAGAGTCACCACCTCAGTTTAACGTCTCATCCAAAGGAAGGCGCTCACTGAGCAGTATAGAGTCTCTTTTCACTATACTGGGGCGTTAGGACACACACAGACCACATGTTGAGCGCCCCCTGCTGGCCTCACTAACACCACTTATGATTCAGATTGATTCACTGCTTGCATAGCTTTTTTTTGCTACAAACACACCACATCCAATCACCTTTTCTCCAAACATGAATCATGAATTTCTGGATGGTCTGTATTAAAAATGGTAATAGTATAATTTTCGATTATAGATAAGTGATTCCATCATGTTTCTCACTGACACCAAGGTTATTATAGTTAACAAAAACGTTAGCCTGCTGTGACTGAAGCAAACTTGAACAACTGCAGCACTTAAATGAGAGGCTCTGGCGAAAAATAAGTTTATTTCATAATAGAAAGTCATGATGGAATTTAAATAAGTGAATCATCCTTCAGTTAGGTTGCAAAACGTAACTGTAAGAAACTTTTTAGATCATGATGATGGTTAAACTGACTGAAATTATAAGTGCTGACTACATATTTTTGGTATGTTAAGTCCACACAAAAGATCCGGTTCGCGTAAAAATCACTACTGTGTATCGAACCTCAAGAGCAGCCTTGCACACATGTTTAGGCCTGCTATCTTGTGGGCTGTTATATTTGAATTTAAGGATGTGTCATGCGTCCTCTAAATACATATTTCAAAAAAAGTTGAGTTTTAATTATACAATATTTTTTCTAATGAGAATCTTGCACCTAATAAGTATCTTTATTTACAAAACACTGAAATTAAAACAAACTAAACTAAAACTAAGCTCTGAACTCTAAAACTAATTAAAACTAACTGAATTTAAAAAACAAAAAGTCAAAATTAAATAAAAACTAAAACTAAAAGAAAAATCCAAAACTATTATAACCTTGACTGACCCATCCCCAACTTAAAAACGTAAAAACTTAAAAATTTAAAGTTTTCCACTTGTAATAACCCGACAGAACATCAAGGCACCAACAGGGTGATCAACTAATTTTGCACCTTCAAACTGACTCTCTACAGCATTAGGGTCCAATTCTGTTCATACAGGGCCAATTTCCTGCAGAGTTTAGCTCCAATCACCTCCAGTACTCTTTGCTGGATGTTTTTATCAAGTCTAAAGATCTAAATAAGCTGATTTAGATGTTTTCAAATCAAGTTAGAGTGAAACTAACTAGTGATCTTCCAAGAAGGTCAAAGATATTATGTAATATAAAGGCTTTTCCTTTGTATTTCTGAAAAGTTTTGTGTACAATTTTATTAAAATAATTAAAAGTTTATCATTTTTAGTTAGTTATAAAGTTTGTCATGTAAATATTCAATAAGGAGAAAACGTGAAGCAAATGTGGTCCCAAAAAACACTGTTTCTAATGATCCAGATAATAAAACAAGCTAAAAACGACGTTGATGATTGAGCATAACAGCAACAAAGTCTCAAAACTTTCCCTATTGAGAACTGTGAACCTTGTAGTGAAGGACAGCAGACAGATAGAAATCTCAGTATCAAAGAAAAAAAAGTGCATTTCAAACTAGGTGAAAAAAAAAATCAGAAACTAGCAAAACATTTCACAAAATAAAATTGCGCACAAATGTTTTGACAGAACACAAAACGAATTCTGAATGGTCAAGCACAACAATCTCCCTTCAAACTGGACAAAAACTGAGAAAAACAACAATCTTCTTAAGCAAGTGGAGAAACCTTTCAAATGAAAGGGTGACCGTAGTGATTGCATGCTCCCTGACAGCTGACATCTTGATGTTTAGAGTGTGGTGGCAATTTTTTTCAGCTGAATGTGTTATATGGTGAATTTATGAAAGGAATAGTTCACCCAAAATGAAGCTTGTGTCACCATTTACTCACCTTCATGCTGTTCGAAACCTAAAAAAAAATGACTTTCTTTCTTCCATGGAACACAAAAGGTGATTTTTCTTGGTATGTAAACAATATGCTACTTGCTCTTTTCCATATAATAAAAGCTGCAGATGGGGTGGTTGCTGTCAAACTTCAGAATGACAAAATAAATAAATAAATAAACACCATAAAAATGCCATAAAGGGATGTCAAGTCTACAATAGCTATACAACATCTTTGCGTGAAGAAAATACTGAAATTTAAGATGCTTTTTTAAATCAAAAATCTAGTACAAAACAGCCTGAGTGAAACCCACAAATTTGCTAGGTGTATTTGTACACTTTTTAACAAATTTTACCCATTTTCTATTCAATTCTGTTAATGTAACTGTCAGGTTAGTTTCATACAAAACATAATATAATGCTCATTCCATTATACATTTACAGCAAAACATCTCTCTGATTAATAGTTATAACATGAGTGCCCTTATGTTTAATGATTTTGAATTTTTTTTACATTTAAACCAGTGGTGTCCGACCTGAAACATTCATCTACACATTCTTTTGTGATGCCGATGGAGAGAGAAAGTGCATCAAAGGAGCTTTTAAGCTGTGCTGATTGCTGAAGTGAAGAGCGTGGACTTCAGATTCTTGAGTTAGAGAAATACTGCTGTTTGATGCTCTTATACACGACACTCAGAGGTTCAGAAATGTAAGGCGGTCTTATTTAAGCTTAAATGCTTTTCAAAAACTTTTTTTTTTATACTCTTGAAAACTGAATAGAAAAGGTTTTCTGTGCTGTGCATTATGTTTACTTTTTGTTTGTCTGGTTTTATTTAAAGCTTTAATACTATCTGCAGGCTCAAAGGAAACCTTCGTGTTCCCATACTCAAGAACTGATACTTGATGCATCAACAATAAATATAAAACATTATAAAGCGAGATTAAGTAAACTAGTATTCTTCAACTAAGTTTTAACCATGAGCAATAATTAAATATGAAGGCACTTTATATTTGAGCAGAAGATCTGTTATAAATAAACAAACAGAAATGAAAAAATCTCTCTGTTAAACAGATATTGGGAAAAAAAAAAAAAAAACAGGTCTAATAATTCACGGGGGCTAATAATTCTGACTTCAACTATATATATATATATATATATATATATATATATATATATATATATATATATATATATATATATATATATATATATATATATATATATATATTAATTAGCTAATTATTTAAGAAAAACAACTTCTTAAGCAAGTGAAGAAACCTGTCAAATGAATTTAATTAATAAATAATCAATTAATAAACAAATAGATAAATAGATATCTAAATAAACAAAACGACAGTCGATCAGAAAGATAAATAAATAAATAAAGAAAAAAAATGAACAAAAAGATAAATAAATACATAAATAAATAAATAAATAAATAAATAAATAAATTAAATAAATAAATACATAAATAAATAAATACATACATACATACATAAATAAACAAACAAACAAACAAAAACATCAGCAGGTGCACATATCGCTTATATGACTTTTGTGATGCTTTATGTTACAACAGTAACAACAATTATGCCCACCCATTCCTTGTTTATATGCACAGCACATCACAGCACAGCACAGCACAGTACAGCACATCTATCTAAAAAAATGTATATATAAATTATGTACAATTTAAACATTTTTAGCAATTCTGTCAAATTGCAATTGTTTTATTTAGATTTGGCAAGTGTGGCTTAACACATTTAAACACAAATTGTAATGATCAAAAAATTAATTTAAAGTAATTGTTATATTTTGTCTTTGCCATGATTACAGTGTACTATTATATTTCAAAACTCATTTTACAACATGCTGGTACCAGTACTGGGCTTAAGTTAGGTTAAATAGGAAAGTTATAGGGGCTAATGATACTGACCTTCCAGATAATATAAAAGAAGTAACTGTTAAAATGTTCTTACTTATTAAACTAGAATAACAAAATAATAATAATAATAATTGTAAAAAAAATTAGGATTTCACAGGTGCTAAAAATTTGTCTTCAACTGTAAATCAAGTAAAGGCCTCTTTCAGGCAAGTGCTCTAAATCCTGTTATGTTTTTAGTTCAAGGAAAACCAAAGACAAAGGACTGACTCACCTGTCTACGAAGATCACGGGTCTTCTTGGTCATCTTGTCAATAGCCGAATTGAGCGGGTCTCCTTTTTCTTTTCTTCCAGTCTGCAATAAAAGGAAAAATACACAGTGTTACTTTACTATTTTTGCCATTCCGTGTCCTACAAACTGACAATAGAAGAGCATGAAAGAGTGTCGAATAAATCAGGAGAGATGAGTTTTCTTAAGTTAAGAATAGTGTTGTGAGCCTTGAGAAGACTTTGGTGAAGGTTTTTAGGAACCTTTTGAAATCGCAGGCCTTTAAGTGCCTCTAAATGTAGACACGGCAGGAATGGAATAAAGCAAGTGAAGCAACGAGAGTGTGCGGACATGACCAAAGATAAAAAAGACAGAGCACTAAAGAACACAGTTGCAGATTTGCAGACAGACTGACATGAAAGAATCGACGGTGCAACGTTTCTCCTTCACAGAAATGGCTGGCCACAGGCAGGCCCTAAAACTCAGGGGATTAAACCTTTATAGACATATAAAAGCTGTGTTGCGGGGTGCAGAGAACTCCAACTGATGATACTATAGCCTAGGGCAGTTTGAAAATTGTACACAACTTGCATGTTCTTTCCCAAATACTCTATATAATGAACTGAAGGTGAACATAAAACAAGCTGCAGCTCAGAAATACACTGACGTCAGGATCTACAATAGAGTTTGTTCTCTATTATAACCGCATATGAATCAGTTATATTTTTTTGTCTCACCGAACCTCTGGTTTAATCTTTAATTTCAAAAGGAAAATGAACACATTTGTCCATGGTCATGCTTTTTGAATCATCAATTCACAGGCAGTGAATAACGATTTGAACTCCCCTTGTGCGTTACAGTATTGTTATAATAGCTTCAATTTAGAGATGGACAAAAGAAAATAAGACAAATTCAAACTGCCCGGAAAGTACATTCACATGTAATCTAATTGGTTGGCCTTACGCAACTTCCTGAAATAAAAACACAAAGAATTCTTTATCTGTGCTTTATCAACCGCCTAAAAAAGTTTACAAGGCACCGGGGTCGAATTCAATGAGCACTTTAGAGAAAGAGGTAATAAATGAATTGCCAAACTTTATAGGGCTACAATCAGCAAACAATTTGGGTAAAAATGCAATTTGAGACACCTAACATACCTGTCAGCCCTCCCGTTTTTCCCGGGATTCGGCTGTATTTTACAGTTCTATCCCACTATCATCACGTAAAGGTATTTTTCCGTATTTTCAGTCTTTCTCTGAAGGGTGGCAAATAAACATTTAAAGAGCAGAGCCTCCCTCTACGCTACCCATACTGCCGAACCACCAGGGGCCCCCCTTGCTCTTAAATGCGAGTCTGTTCTGTGCTTTTGCTTTGTTTAGACATGAAAACGCTTTGAAATAAACATAAAAACGGCGCGATTCCCTTCTTTTCCATTACAGATGCCGTCTCCCCTTCATATGCATAGCGCTGCATGACTGTCAGCTTGACACGCTCTATAATGATAAATAGACGCGGTTTCCCAAACAGATTCTGTACTCTTGATTTGAGGAGGAGCAAAAGCCTGGGTTTTGGGTGTGTGTTTAAACACACACATATATATATATATATATATATATATATATATATATATATATATATATATATATATATATATATATATATATATATATATAAATATATATATATACATACATATATTTACACATAACTAATAATAATATCTAAAGATGTTGATCTTGGCTTTTTTTTTTTTGTAAACACAAGTAATTTCGTCCTAAATGAGCATAAACCAGCCTGATCTCACGAGAAAACGTAAGTATTTTACGTTTTGCCAGTTTAGTGGCTAATTCATACGAATTCGTACGATTTCAGTCGTACGAAATGATACGATTTTAAAAAGGAGGCGTGGCACCTAACCCCACCCCTAACCCCAACCGTCATTGGGGGAAAAGCAAATCGTACTAAATTGTACGAATTAGATCGTACGAATTCATATAAATTAGCCACTAAATGAAAAAGTTACGAATTGCCGTGAGATTGTGTTGGCATAAACAGTTAGGAAAGCAGTCAGATGCTTTCATTATAACCTTAGATGTGTGCATTTTTAAAGTGACACCTCTGTTATTTAATGTAATCAAACATTAAACTTATACAGTGAAGAAACGGCTAATGAGATTTGATATCTTGATTCTATTTCTTTATAATAGCTAATAATTTTAATAAGCTGAACTGTTTGCTAATGTATTTGCTGCTAATGTAAACTATTTATTTTGTATTTTGTAAGTAATAATAAAACATACTGACTATTTACCTGTTTATTTACAACAAAACAGCTCCAAATGAGCATATTTATTAAATTGGGGATTTGTTAAAGTGGGGGTCGGGGGAATTCCTTATTATGGTGGGCATATCCCTTATTTTCACACCCCAATGTTGACAGGTATCACCTAGTCATCAAAAAGAACTGCATATTCTGGTAACACTTTACGTGAAGAGGTTCATAAGACTGTCACATGCCATGAATAGAGATTTTATGATGTTATTCCCTTACTAAGTATCATCTTAAATGCAAAGATGACAGTCTTTGGGCCCTATCATACCCTTCTAGGGCGTAATGGCCACATACATTGACGGCACATTTTAGCTCTTAAGTGGCTATTTAAAATTCTTTGAATGTTTCATATTTTGTTACAGACATACAGTGTCATCCTGCAACTGTTTTGCAGCATATGAAATGTCCTAAACACTATTTTTAACTGTACAAAATGGGGGGAAAAATGTTTTTACTCTTTGGGGCACAATAAGGCGCAAGACATGTATGGTGCAATTTGTTGCTATATATGTTTAAACGGCAAATCTCTTTTTTTTTCTTGTTTTTTTTTTAGATTAGATTCAACGTTAAAGGCATTACACATGTACATGTACAAGTGCAATGCAGCGAAATGCAGTTTAGATCTAACCAGCAGTGCAATAGCAACAAGTGCAGGATACAGGTATAAGTTATAGAAAAAACTATGGTGATATTTACAGATGGATGTACTATGAACATTATATACAGGTTATATTATTTATGAACAAAGATTTACAATAAATGAATATATGTACAGGTTGCTATTAATTATCAGTAGTGTGCAGATAGATAAACATGATTACAATGTATATGCACAGTGGGTGTGTACATAATTACAAATGTCCATTTGCACCACTCTGTGGAGTTATCGGTGTTCCAGTCTAAAAAGGTGTGTATAATGTTATTATTTTTAGTAGTATTACTTGTAATATGCATATTTATATTTGACTTAAAAAAACAAGTTTAGATTTGTCAACTTGTCGGGTTTTGGAGATAAGTTTATCATTACTTAACTAGCATTATTGCACAAATACACAAATATATGTGTTTAAAATTAAAGATGCCAAGATGATCTTGTTTACATTTTATTAAGTGTCTGTTTAAAAACACACCCAAATACTAAAGTAATGTGAAGTCATAACAAAGACAGGTTGTGATATATATGTTTATGTTAAGCGATCATACCAAATATATCACAAAAATGTCATATACTGTATGCACTTTAAATCAGGGCCGGAGTGGGACTCCTTTTCAGCCCTGGAGTTTCAAGCCTCAGACCGGCCCACCTTAGTTCACGACTGACCATATTAAAATAAGGTCATTTCCAATTCAGTTTCTAATGTCACTATCACGACTTTTTTTAAGAGAACAGCTGCTGTAGAACTTCAAATGTTCAACAACCCTAATAGTATTGTATGTCTTAACAATAAAAATGAAAAAAACTATATATTCAGACGCGGATCATACCCATGTCGGCGGCGTCATAATCTAACGTGCTAACCACTGGACCACAACAGTTGTATATTGAGATGTGACACCTCTGAGTTATATCATCAGTAACCTGCAGGCTGGTTATATATAAAAAGAGCAGAGCTGCAGTAGAATAATGAATAAGAAGACTGTGGTCAAGCAAACGAATAAATTAATTTAAAAAAGTGTGACTGCTGGGAACAACAGATTCTGGAGCTAGGGACACCGGCCCTTGCGGCCAAAAAACGGACCGGCCCACCGGGAATTCTCCCGGTCCTCTCGATTAGCCAATCCGGGCCTGCTTTAAATGAATAATATATTGACACTAATATGACTAATATACTGACACTTAATAACAGTTGTCAAAAGCATGTATAACATCTGATTCATATTTAAAATGTGTCATATCGTGATTATAAAGGTGTTATATCAGTCTTAATATAGTGTTGCAGTACCCTTATTCATACTAGGGTTACCTATATCCACCTAATGTTTTGGAAATGGGTGAACAAATATTCATAATTTTTGGAAAATTCACACGCAATTGTTGTGCTCTAATCCATTTCTGATATCCCCCATCTCTAGTGATTGCATAAAAAGGTCACTTCAAATATGTTCGTTAGTCGGACCAACTCTAGATGGTTCTGAGGCAGATCAGACTGTAAGGTGGACTCGGCTTGAAGCCGTGAGGGAAAAGCTTGGCTACGCGTGGCTAGTTTAGGAGTGTCATGCGCCATATAATCTGAATGCCCCTGTTTGCTTCCTGTCTGATTGTTCCAGTGGCTGTTGCCCTCAAAAAATGGATTCTCTTTCCCCTGTCAGAGCGAGCCGGTGCAATGTGCTCAGGTTGAAATGAGGACGGTTCCTCTTGTTAGCGAGTAATTAAAGATTTTGCAGCGGTAGCGGCCGTCTCCCCTAGGTCCGAT